>NW_025335268.1:83832951-83865886 GCF_004798865.1 Varanus komodoensis
CCCCCCCCCCCCCGCACAGGTATCTATCTGCATTCTTTTCAATGGTTCGCAGAAATGAAAAGAAACACGGGAGGAGCCCAGGAAGACGTTATTGGCTGTAAGCAGATCTGCGCTTATGGACACACCAGGAGGAAAGACGCTCGTCCAGTAACTCTTGATAGGCAACCGGGAAGGGGGAGGAAATGAAAAAGAGAGAATCTGGTTGTTCAATAAAAAGGTAATTCCATGCAAGCTGGAGACGAGTGTTTTCTGTGTTGGTTATTGCATTGTCATTGCTGATTATGTTTTCTTTTAAGTTTTCTTGCCTCTTTTTTCTTTCTTTTTTGAGTCCTCAAAATGTTGCTTCCCAACTCTTGCTTAACTTGGGCTTCAATCCCATACATACCTATTCAGTAAGCTGCACTAACTTGCATCGGACTAATTCCGGGTGTGTATAAGGTTGCAGTTGGGGAGAATCCGTAATGCTAGAGGGGAAATGTATGTACGCGTGTGGGGGGCGGGAGGGGGTATTTTGTCTGTTCCGCGTGTAGGAAGAGGGACCCCAGAGAGGCTTAGAACGAGAAAACGCGATCGGGTCCTTTTCTCAGGCTGGCGAATTCCAGGGAGCGCTTCGGGGTTTGCTGCCAAAGCTACAAAGGGTCCTCTCGGCCCTTGAAGGCTAACACGTTTGTTGCGTCTCGCAAGCTTCGTGGCCCGGAGCTCTCTTCGCCAGCTGCCCAGCTCTGATGAAGCGGGACCCGACCCCGCAGCGGCTGGGCTGGGCTGGCGGGCCATACCCACTCTCTGACCCTGCGATGCGATCCACGCGTCTACTCAGAAGCAAGCCCCGTGGCGCTCAATGGTGCTGCCTCTTAGGTAAGCGCGCGCGGGGGTTGCAGACATCCCAAGACTCCGCGCTCGCCTTGCTCACGCTTGTTGTGTCGCCTGAAGATATGAGAGACCTCGCAGACGCGTCTGTGTTTGCGCCTATCTATCGATTGGATCGATCAATAAAAATCTGCCCTGGGGGACTGTTAGGAAGGGGGCGATCTGCAGCACGGAATAAGTCCTGGCTATAAGCGGCATCGGAATATTAAGCCGTCTGTTTTATTTCAAACAAAAACAGAATCCACACACGTGCTGTCAGGCTGATCACAGCCCTCCTTGGATCCTGATTGACTGTTCTTTCTTTCTTCAGGCTCTGTTGAGTTCCCCGTGCCTGGATCTCATGCGTGTTTACTCAGAAATTATACGTGTTTACTTCCCTCGAACTCCCTAGTAAGTGTTCCTAGAACCGGAATTGAATTCTAAGCATACCTACTCGGAAGCAAGGTATCGCATTAAAATAGACGGGGCTTACTTCCAACTAAAACATTGTCTTGTGCTGTTACTTGGAAGTACAGGCCATCTGGTGATTTTATTCCTCAGGTAAAAGTCCTGTTATCATTCAGAGGTTGGCAACTTAATTCCCACACAGACTGTTGGCATAAATACCTCTCTCCATACAATGGCGATTATTTGCAACACATTAACGAATATAAAGAGACAGATCTGAATGTTAAGTGAGAGCGGCCCCCCTCCTCTTCCTGTATGTGTACACGTTGGGGCAGCAGGGGAGAGGGATGAATGATCTGCATCCCAAACCTCTAAGGATTTAGGCTTTCACGGATTCGTGGTATTTGCTGAAGGTATCTGGTCCAGTGCCCTACACCCTAAAAAAACGGAGATTCCCCAGAGAAAACCATCCCGCAAAACATCGGGGGAGAATTCTTTATTCGGATCTTCTGTTCTCGTGTGGCTCAAGGGAAAATTGATTAACGGAGCTCCGTGTATCCTGTCGCCGCCACCCCCCCCCCCACACACACACACCCCTCTTCCAATTGTAACAAGTCTTTTTCTTTAGAGTGCGGAATCATTGCATCCTCCCTAGCGCGACCATCCAGGCCAACCTTTTCCTGAAACTAGGACTTACTTCCAAGTAGACGCACACAGAATCGCGTTGTCCCTCCATCTCTTTACTGGGCTGTAAAATGTCATCAGCTGCAAGGGAACTGGTCCCTTCCGCCTGGCCTGCTTGCGACGCCTTTGTAAGAAACTTTGGGGCTGCTGCTACACCGCAAATCTTGGCACGTCTACTCAGGATTAAGCTCCTTGAGTCCCATAGTTTGCTCCCAGGTAAGTGTGTCGGGACTGCAGCCTAAATCATGAGCAGAGAAGGGAACATCCAATGTTCGCCTCCCTGAAGCCTCATTCATGCCAATGGTTCTACCCTAAGGAGGCTGCCACTGGCTGCTACCCGAGAACTAAGCAAACAGCCCGTTCCTCGGAAAAGCCTCTTCCGCTTTTCCCGTCCTCTCCAAGGCTGTTCTAAGTAATCTGCTGGTGCCGCCACAGCAGCCTTGGAACTTCTACCGAGGGAGGAGGGAAAGGAAACAATTAATAAAGGCACTTTTTAAAAAGAGATAAATTCCGGCATGGATTTTCAAACAATTATCTGAAGCAACTAGGATTGATCGTTTGATCTTGGCGCAGCAGACGGACCGCCTGACGTTTTGCGAGAGCTCTCTCTCTCTCTCTCTCTCTCTCTCTCTCTCTCTCTCTCTCTCTCTCTCTCTCTCTCCCTCTCCCTCTCCCTCTCCCTCTCCCTCTCCCCCCCCCTCCCTCTCCCTCTCCTCAAGCCTAGAGCTGGTTCGACGAGCGCCCTTGTACCGTCAAAAACGGGCGAGTCCCCGCACAAACACCGATCAGGTCCGAATTAATAATCCAGGGAAGGCGATCTCGATTAGGACACCTAACGCGGCCGGGCGCGCTGAAATGCTGCAGATATTAAGCTTCATCCTCTGGCCTAGAGGCTATGAAGGGCCCGATCCTAGTCACGTTCTTCATCTAGATCGCTAATGCAGCATCTCCCGAAAAGTTCAGGGCAGACACAATTGCGGCTCTCATTTTCTCCTCCTACAGCGACAACAACTGGCTGGGAAAGACACACACACGTTCCCGTCTCCTCATCCTCAGAACCCTTTAAGTCGCTGTCCTGCGGACATTTCTGTGGAAGCAAGCCTGGCTGAACTGAAGAAGGGCTTACATCTGCGTAGACATGCCTGGGACTAAGAGGTCAGAGCGGTATAAGGCCCACTGTACTGAAATGAAGGGCTGGCCTGTTTCAGCCTGCCACTGAAAGGGTGTTAGGGGTAACTAACACGACTCAGGAGATCTGGTATTTGAGTGAAGAACGAAGTGAAATTTCAACTAAATGCAAAGCGCCAGTGATCCAACCCCCCACTGGTTCTCCGAGGAGACCCTCCCACCTGGAAAAAGCCATGTGGGGGTGACTCTCCAAAACAGGTGCCAATGAGTTTTTTTTTTTTAAATTAAGTTGGCTCCAAGTGTTCTTAAGTAGCCCCACATTTATTTTGGGAAGTTCTTGGCGGGTCAGCTCCTAGTTTCTGCCTTGCTGCTGTTCAGGGGTAAACCCTTCTGTTTTATCCTTGGTCTGGTTTGTTGTCGCTGGAGCGCTCAGCTGCGGTGGGCTTCGGCGGAGTGACGAGCATCAGCATTTCTCCCAGACGTCTCTGCATTGTTCTAAGTACCACTGCAATCCTAGGTTCCAAAGGCACCATCCTATGCAAGCGCAGACATTTTTAAAAATGCATAGCTGGCTGAGGCATGCTGGGAGTTGTAGGCCTGTTTTCCTGTCTAAACTTGCATAGGATTACACCCTTAACGACTCTTTTCCTACCAAGTGTGGAGATCATGCATGCCAGTAGCAAAACATCACGTGTCTGTCTGCTGCCAATCTCAGCTTCCTAAGGAATGTGGGTCCCCAGAAGAAGATGCACATGGGACATCACGACACTTCATCGGTGCACACATTTCTTCTGTGCTTGCACAGTCTCAGAGGGACAAAATTGTGTACGGGAAAAGATTCCAAAAGTGCTGTAACCGGTTTTTTAATTAATTAAAAAAACCTTTTACAGGGAAGCTGAAATATAATTTCTGGGATTCAGTTCTAAATTAGCAAGCCTGCTGAGTCAGAGATTTAGTTAACGATGATAATGATGATGGTGACAAATACTAATATTCATAGTAATAATTATAAAGGTTTGGTAATGTCCTTGCCCTATCCCTGCTCTGAGCAGTAGAATAACACTTTAATCCCCTCTGCTAGCCCCCAGAGAGGCTATTGATCATGTTGTTTCTATTATTTTTATTATGATTATTTTCCAGACATATGGCAGGTCATCCTGCCCTGCAATAGCAATCCTCTCCTAGTGTTTCTGACACTTTCTCACCCTTTCTTCGACAGCCGTGAGCCCCTACGGTTGACCAAGCGTTGTCCATCTCGTGGGGATCCTCCAATCCAGAGGCACGGAAGAGTTAACCAAGCATGTGGTTAGTCTGCAATAGCTCCGTGAAGCGGTCGTGTGTATGCCTCCCATCTGTCTGGGTCCATCGCGGCTCTTTGAACTCCCTTCCAGGGGAAGCTGGGGTCTTCGCGATGGCCGAGCACTCTTCCCTGGGCTTGGAAAGCGGCGCTCCCAGGGCCTCGGGAGCAGACGGGGCTGCGCCACTCCCAGCTGCTCAGGCGGAATGGAGCTTCGGGGGCGGGGGATTGCAGCTTCCATATAAGGGCCCTACTGAATTCAGCCCGGGGAAGCAAAACCACTTCCATATTTTTCCCCCTGACGTTTTTATGAGCGCCCCGTGGCAAACATAGGTTGGCCTATTTGCAACACAAATTAGGGTCCGTTCTCTAGTAGGAGTTGATGAATTGGGCCATGGAAGGAAAAGGAAAAGAAGGGGGGAGTGCAAGGGAAAATGGGAAAGAAAGCCCAAATGCATGTAATTTTTCAGGAGGGCGCGATTTGGGAAATGAATGGCGGCACGTGACCTCGATCCTCTAAATGGGGCTCGCGAACTTTCTCCGAGTTGCCTGCGGGCTTTGTCTTGCTAGGACTTGGGGAGAGACCCTACCTGTCTGCCATCCCTCCTGGGACACAGCTCCGGAATGCTGGGAAGTTCTCTTGCACAGATCCCTTTGGATCGAATGCAAGCTGCCCAGGAGCGCTTCCCGGTGGGTCAGTCTCAGCCGGATGCCGAGAGCGCTCTCAGCCGGAGAGCTGTGCCCACACAGGTAGCAGCACGATTTGCAAACGAGAACCTGCAAGACAACTGTTAACGACTTCGCCAGCTTGGGAAGAGAGTCGGGACTTTGTGTGCGTGCCGAGAGAGAGAGAGAGAGACAGAGAGAGAGAGACAGAGAGCGCGCCAGTGTTCCAGTTTCTTTCCCTATGAGATCCGAACCGAACAATTTTCGAATTGTCCCACCGACAGCAGGTATAGGCTCGTACAACGAATCACTGAATTCTTCCCCACCTCAATCACTTTGTGCTTGATTCGGATCAGACTCCAACCTGATAGGAAAGCTTTGCGGCGAGGCGACACGCTCTGCCAACACGCACCCTCACACTTTCCCCACCAGATTTAGGATCGGGGAAAAGGACGAAACAGAGGTGACGGGGGGCAGTGGTCCGGTGGAAAGCAAAAGGTGGGCACGAACAACTGTCACGTCGCCTACCAGAAGAGTTTCTTTGCCTCCCCTCCTCCTTGATCAGGAATAGAGATGGGCCTTCCCCACCCTGTTTTACCTAGCGTTAAAGAAAGGGGTGTCTGAAAGTAATGAGGTTGGACTTCCCCTCGCATGAAGGGAAGGGCAGGGCAGGGCAGGGCGCATCCTCCGAGCGCATCTTGGACCCGTGGCCTTCTGGCGGCCGTGGGGTTTCCATGCTGGCCCAGCCTCCCTCCGCTTGGTCTGGACAGGCACCTCGGAGAAGAAGGCCATCGCCGTTTAGGCGTGGGCCCTGCCTCGCCCAGCTGTCAGAGCTCACCTCCCTTCCCCAGGGCCGCCCTGGTCGACAGAGCCGAGACCCCCGCCTGTGGAGAGGCAGGGACACTCGCGGAGACGCCCCCCCCCCCCCCGGCCGGGCCCCCGGGCCAGAGTCAAAGCTGCGACGGAGCAGCGGTCAAGACAAAGGACAAACGGGGCGGTTGTGAGGGCACCGCCGAGGGCGCCTGCGGGGGTTGCCTTGCTTTTTTAAAGGATCCGGTAATATTCCAGCTCTCTTCGTGTTGACTCAGAGAGATGTCAACTAAATGGTTCGGCTAAATAGGAGCACAGGACGCTTGCCCGCTCCTCTGCCCGTCCTAGCTGGCCTCTTCGGCGGAAGGAAGGGAAGGAGCGAGCGAGCGAGCGAGCGTCTCTCTGCGCTTGCCTTAGCCAAGTGGATGCGCCCGCGGCGGGCAGCGCAGCCAGCACGGCCGGGATCACGCGGGGCAAAGCAAACTTTTCAGCAGAGCTCTCGCTGCAGAGCTCTCCCTGCGCCTCGCCGCCCTCGACGCTGCTGGTCGCCCCCCCGGGAGTGTCCCTGCTTAGCCCACGAAACGCTGTCCGAGCGAGGCCCTCTCCCGGACCGGTAAGCGAGCGCTTCCCCCGGCGTGGCCGCGGCAGGGCAGCCCCGCTCCCAGTCGCTGCGAGCTGCGCTAGCCAGCGACGCTGATGCTGAAGAGGCTGCGGAGGCGCGACGCTTCCCACGAATTGCCGCGGAGAGCCAGGCGAGGGATAAGCGCTCTGCTCCCGCATCTTCCCCCCGGGGTGCCTTCGCCGAAGCCAAAAGCTGAGCGTGCCGCTCGGCCGAGGCATCTCCCCTCGCTGAATTCAGACACCTCCCCTGGCGTACGGAACAGGCCCGGCTCGTGCCCGAGACTCCAGGACGCTTTGCCCAGCTGGCATGAAAGCGAGTCAGCTTCCCCCACCCCCGAAAACAGCCTTCCAAATCCGGTTTCTCTCCTCTTCCCGACCCGCTCCCTGCATCCGCGCTCCACTCCCCTTTCCACTGTACATCCGTCTACGGGCAATTTGATTTATTTATCTGAATGGATGCTGTGTTCACAGCTAAACAGGATCCCCCCCTCTCTTTCTTTCTCTCTTTCTTCCCTGCTTCCTTCCTTCCTCCTTTCCTTTCTTCTTTTCCTCTAGGCCATTAACTATTTATAAGGATCGATCGAGCGGTTTCACAGAGGTGTGTTTCTTCTCCTTTTCCTCTTCTTCTTCACACGTTTCATGCAATAGTTTTTTAACATAAGAATAAGAATCATAAGAATTAGAACATGCACCTCTTCTATGCTCTTTATTGATTTAAGCCATAGCTGCATCTCCCTTGGAAGAGCTAATAGATTTTAATTCAAATAAGATGCCCTCATTCCTGATTATGAATGGATTGGATTGATCCACCCCAGCCACACTGGCCATCTATAAAATGTAATAAAAGGCGTGATTATGGAGAGGGAATGCATCGTCGTGGCCACGTGACACCCCTCCTATTTCAGCCTCCCCCCCCCCCGCAAAAATTAAAGATTTATTTTGGGATCATCCGATGTCCACCACGGGAGGGAAATACGTTGGGATGAATCAGTCTTTATATTCTGTCCACCAAGCGCAATCCAGGAGGAAGGTCCCCATAGACCCAAATGAGAGTTGCATCGCTTCCACGCATTTCCCAGTTACCTTAAAGGGTTTTGCGCAGGAGCATTTCCCCCTGGATTGTCCCTAGTTTTGTATCTTCATGATATTCAGTTTATGGCCTAGACATACACTATTTCTCTGTGGAAGTTCAAATACTTATTTCCTCCTGTTTATATATTTATTTATCTTAAGGAATACATATGTCTTCCTTTTTTCCTCTTGGAAACAGCCCTTTGATGGGGTGATGGGTGTTGGCGGATGCTTGCCCTCATTTTTATGAAGGCGCTTGAGACGTCAAACTAACAATAGACTGAGGCTCTTTAAGAGAAAAAAAAACACACAGGAAGGATTTCTTCAGGAGCTTCAGGGTTCATTTCTATGATGATTAAGGGAAAGTATCCTATTCTTAAATGTTAAGTTCTAGGGGCACACTACAGCTAAAGTTAGCTTTTAGGCTTTCTTGGAGGTTGGGTGAAGGGCTTCATGTGGGTGGGGAGGATTGTATTTTCCCTTCAACTTACAGGGAATGTAGAAAGGAGAAGTGGGATCCAAGAGCAAGAAAAAAGAGCCACTTATTTCTTGTTCATCAAAATTTGTTTTGACCAACACTGAAAGAATTAATTGGTCAATCACTCTGACTAACCGCCTGGAGTATTAAACTGGGACAGTTTTTAACAATGTGTCTTGTTCTTGTAAGAGCCTCTTGCAAAACCTCATTCATTTCTAAAGGTGCATCATAATAATTAGTTGGTGAACATCTTTTGAATCAAACCATGCCTGAAAGAAAATGGAGCCAAAGGTCATTTATCCTTAGAAAATAAACAATCCAAAAATTCCCCAGGGCTTCTTCTGTGTGGGTGGGTGAGCGCGCGCGTACTCGAGTGCGCGCGCGCACGTCCATAATGTATTCATTATTACATCAACCCTGCTAAATAGATCCAATTTAGTGCCACTTTGCTCCTTTCTTTTACACAGGGATGGAGATTCTCCTTGCTCAGGTCCAAAACCTGTGCCAAGTATCAGGATCCTGCTCTGAGACATAATGAAATGACTTGAAAAAGAGGCTGTACAGAATTACTTTCTTTGGCACAAAGAGAGACCTCACCACATAGAGAATGAGCAAATGAGCTCTGGAGTTAAAAGGTGAGAGTTTTCAGGCTGAGACAATGATCTTGCTGAACCCCAGGGAACTTTTCAATTTAGAAATAGACCAAATCTAACTAAGCTTTGATAGATGGCCCTCCCCAATAGCCAAGAGCACCTCCAGTGCACCTGAAAGTCATGGCAGACATCTCTGAATGCCTAACAAAAAAATCAAACATTTAAATACATTGTTTAAGTATAATTTAAATATTATTTAAACTGTTTAAATCATAGAGGATGTAAGCACTTCTTGTATTGTTAGAGGATGTAAGCACTTCTTGACAGTATAAAGAAGTCACCTGTACTGAACAGATTCCTCCCAAGAAGGTTTGGAGAAATGGGTTCTCTTCTCCCAAATATTTGGTCCCAGGGAATGGCTGTAGTGAGCCCAGAGTGGTAAGATTGGCAGTTAAGTCTATCCCAGTGAGCAAAGATCTGGAAGGAAATGCAGAGAAGTCTCTCGCCTGGGAGAAATCAAGAAGTATTTGAGAGCCTGAAGCTGGCCTGCAGACTTCAGCTTGGCCTGAGCCTCCACGCAAACAGCGTGTGTGGCTTTTTAATACTTGTTGAGGGTGTTGCATTTATGTTATTTTATTTTGAAACTTGCAATAATGATTCATAACTGAACGAACTAAAAAGGGCATGTTTGTCTTTCGATGTTATTTTTTCAGTGCTCCAGGGAAAATGCTGCATGGTGGGGAAAAGAGAAGAAGAAAGACTGAAAGAAAAGTCTTGCAAATTGTTAGCACCCCCCACCCCCAAGTACACACACACACCAGTTATTTCCCCAACTTGCATTCCTTTCCAAGGAACTGTTACTTGTCCCCAGTTCTCAGGGAAGATTTATGGGATCATGAAGGCGGCTAGTGGAAATATTATACAATGGAAGTTTGGCGTCTCTCTGGGATTGTACACCATTTGATAGCCATTTCCAGATGTTAATATGTTTGACACACACGCACGCACACAAATTAGTGTATTAGAAGGGAAGCTCTTTATTTATTAAATATGATTCCTTCCAGCAGACGGGCAGCCCTGAGGTTGTTGGGGCCTGGTGTTGTTTTATTTTAATATTACTTAGGCTGCAATCTTTTACAGCAGGGATGGGCAGGCAAGAGGTCTCTAGTTGTCTAGGACATCGACTCCCAGTATTCCTAACTATTCTCCATGCTGTCTAGCAATGATGGGAGCTGAACACCAAGCTGAGATACCTGATACCAAATACCAAAGTTGAGGAAGGCCACTCTACACTGTAAAGCAACAAAGCAACAACAGCTAAATCCTATGAAAATCTACTGGGAAGGAATGTCTACTCAGAAGCAAGTACCTTAGAGTTCTTAGTCTCAGGAGAGCACGTAGGAAAAATACCATTGAACTTAATCTTCCTACTCAGCATTACTTCTGAGTACATGTACAGTGGCTTGCACCGTTATTTGAGAGTCAAAAAAACCATCACTTTTGTGATGCCTTTGTGAATTCTTATCTCTACCGAGGGCACAGAGGATCAAGCCCCTAGCATGGAAGGGGGAAAATGTGGATTGGGTCCATATGCCCCCTCTTAGAGGGAGAGACCTGGGGCTCTCGCAGGCAGGCTCTCCCTTGTGGTTGGATACACATTTAAAGTGACATCTGTTTTGGCCCTGAATTTACCAGCTGATGGCAGTCCTGCCAACTGGAGGAATGCTTGTATCCAGACAGACAGGGCTCCCCTACAGCTGGAAAGTGGCTTGCTGGTATGAAACTGGCATAGCAAATAGGTGTCAGAGGAATGCCCGGTCAGTGTCCTTGTGCAGTCCATGCCAAACTCATTAGACCATTAATGCAAACAAATATGGACAAAAAGATTAGTTCCCTTGGTGCCTGTAAGTCTTGTTGCCTAGATCTGCTCTCATGTGTTTGGGAACATATTAACCATATTGTCAGCCCTCAACCTTCTATTGCCAGGTAAATAACACCAGTACCTCTAAAAATGCTTCGGGAGTCCTTGTGCCCAAGTGTTTGACTGGAATCCCCTTGGAATTATGTCTGCACAAGGGGAATCCAAATATCAGTGGAATTAAAGTTTCAAGTAATTCTGCTTAAAATGGCACTTCGGAGGAGGTAACTTTGAGTGGGACCGTGCTTAGGCTGCAATCCTATACCTCTTTCCCAAGGTGGAAGTCCTAGTGAGCAGGATGGGACTTAGGTTTAAGTATTACTCTCACGTTTCTGTGCGGTTAAATTAGATTAAAAAAAAAACCAGCCGGAATCTTACATGGTTGGAATCCAGTTTACTTTCAACATGTTTTCAGCCAGCATGCTTTAAATCCAGCCAAAATCAGACTCCTTTCCCCGATGTTTTATATATGAGAGAGATGAACCCATGGACTTTAAGAGTTTCCGTTAAACTAACAGGCTTTAAACGTGTTTAGCTATTTCAGTGGAAGTTATTTTCAAGGAAGTAAGAGTAAGCGACATAATTCAGAGCGGAGAGGCTTTCCAGGAAACCTGCTGGGTACTGGAGTGACGAAAAGTTATTTCAGTCGAAATGGTCCCATCCGCATGAGGAGTTCCAGATAATGCTGCAGAGGATTGCAGCATGTCAAACCGCGAGAGCTGCCATTGCGAAAGGCAGCAGTTTTACACGGGGAAAAAGCCAGTGTCGTTTACTCTCCGGTAGGTCGGCTGAAGATCGCAGCCTGGTGGTTAGCTTAAGGCAGCGATTCCAGGCATTCGTCGTCTTCCTCCGCCTCTTGAACACCAGGACTTGGACAGTTCACACGCTCATGGACGCGCAGTGGATTTGGCAAAGTACGACCCGGCACGGAATTTCCGGTAGTTGAACACAGGGAAAATGAAATACTCCGCGTTGAAGGCCGGACAAGAGTGTGTCCAATCCATGCTTGCGTCCATGAGCTCCTCTGAGTTACACAAACGGAGAGGGTTTCAACCAGGGCTGGCGGCGCACGTGAGAACCTGTAGATTTTTGATGGCATTCTCTCTGGTCCAGACAGGAAACCTGCGCCGCCAGCATCCTAGGCCGGGGAGATTTCTTAGGCCGATTCCAAACGCGTGACTCGCGCCGATCAGTCCTGGGGGACATCACGGGGCAGGACGAGGCTCCTGCAGCCGGATGCGCCTGACGGTGGGAGGGGGGGCTGCGTGGGGGGTGCCCCCCCTCGCCCCATCTGCTTCCAATCTCCCCGGGCCACCGCAGACAATGCGGGAGGGAGGCGCTGGAAGCTCGCCTGGTCTCCGGCCGAACTAATTGAGCAGCCGATCCGGGGTCCAGCTGCAGCCGCTGGCTTCCTGGCGCTGGCCGGCCGGGGCTTGCGGGCTGCTCCGCTCCTCCCCCTCTTCGGGGGCTTCTGGCTGCAGGCGAAGCTGCGGGCTAAAAGCTCGACCTGGCGGCTGCTGGACACCAGCCAGGCGCCCGCCTGGGTCGGCGCGCTCCCGTGCGGGGAAGAGGCCTTCAGGCCTCCCCGCCTGGCAGAAGCCGCGGTGGCTTGGGCGGCTTTGGGGTCGGTGCGCTCCCCTTGGGCACTGCGCCCTGGGAGATGCCCAGGTCAGCTCGTCGTTTGCCCACGGATCCTCCAGCAGCGGGAGGGGGGAGACTTGCGTCTGGGAGCCTTGAGCGCCGCTTCCACGACAGCCACCCCTTCTGGGCCAGCACACACTCCTCCGGGGCGATTGGAGACCTGGCTGGATGCGCATCCATCCAGTCGCCGCTGCCCTTCCTTCTCAGAAAACCCCGAAATTCCAAGTCAGGAAAGTCTGCATATCTAAGGTTACCCATCCATTTCAATGGGTGTCTTCTTTGTAGGTACAACCCACGATAATTGATTTTGACGGAATAAGAGTGCAAGTAGGGTTGAAAGACATAACAAGCACAGTGAAGGCAGGCAACAACTTTTCCCAGCCTGGGGCCCTCCACGGTTTGGATTCCAACTCCCATCAGCTCGAACTAGCGTGCCTAAAAGCAGGGAGGCTGAGAGTTGTCCTTGGAAACAGCCAGAAGCCACGAAGTGGCGGATACTGGTATAAAGTCTCTAACTCATACAGTCCTATGTATCTTTAGACAGAAAAAAGTCCTGCAGTTTCAAGCATTCCCCAACCAAATATATTGTTGTGGTTAGGCAGTTGTAGGGTTTCTTACTGCCTAAGCATCATAGGACTGTCCCCCTACCTGAGTTCAACTAACACTCGGCTCATCATGCACAAGTGCTGGACTAGCAACTCTGATATAGCCAAACCCTCGAGATGCTTCCATTCTAATAATTGGCCTGTACAGTCTTTCCTTCCATGAATTCAACATGTCACACTTGATTCTTCTCCCTGCCATTTTACCCTCACAACAACCGTGTGAGGTGGGGCTGAGAGGGACTGGGACTGCATCACTCAGCACTCTTCAAGATTGTGTGGGGTTTGTGGCACCTTGAAGGCTCACCCACACACGCGTTACCTTTATATCCTGCCCCCTTTTCACCTCCCAGGAGCACCAGGTGGTTTATGGGATTCGCCTCCCTTCCATTTTTTCCTCACAAAAACAGCCCTGTGAGGTAGGTCAGCTTGAAAGTCTGTCATTGGTGGGTTTCACAGCCAAGAAGGGACTGGAGCTTGTATCTCCCAAGTCCCCATCGCACACGCTAACCAATATGCCACCCGAGCTCCACTTTGGAGAACTAGGTTCCACTTCATCAGTTATATGAAAATTTAGCATTTTATGCAGTGAATGGTGTAGGCTGCAGTACAAGCTTACTTGGAAGTTGAGCTTCACTAAACTCAAGAGCACTTACTTCTGACTATGCCTAGGACTGGACTGTAAATCTCTTAGCCTTTAAGATGCTACAAATGCTGTGTATATATTTTTCTTAACTTCAGAATGCCACAAGACTCTGATATATTTTATAACCTCCCTTGTCCCCATTAAACTGATGAATCTTGAATTCCACCAATCCAGAAAAATACCGATTCTACCCTTGCATTTGAATTTCCATGTCACTGTTTAATAACAATATTCCTTTAACTCCTCTTTAAGTGCGTTTCTCTCACTACAGTTGTACATCGCAGAGAGTGGAATCCTATTTATGCTTAGACAGAAAAAGATCCTACAGTAGTCATGGGATGTTTCCTCCTAACTAAACATGTATATAATTTAACACAAGTTAAGGGAAACCTTATCTTTTTGAATGGACACCCAAATGGGACAGGAATGTGAGTGTGTGCGCAATGGGGAGAAGGGTTGCATTTTTCCCATATGTGGTTGTGGGGTGGAGGTCTACTCCATCATTCTGTTTTCAGAAGGAGACAATACAAAACCTACAAGAGCTGCACGAAGGCAACAGACCCTTCCTACCCCTGCTCGGCTCCAGCATCTGTACCAATCACAGGTACATTGCATTTGTCCGTGGAGGTTCAGTTCAAATTGGTATATTCCCAGGGGTAGCAACAAATTTTCTGATTCCTTTCAGTGTAATGTTTATGCATGACTTGGCATGGAGAAAACCATCAGGAAGCCAAATGCCCGACAGAGCCAGCACGTTCACAAGCATGGCGTTTAGGGATGCCTCCAGCTGCAGTCTCAAGCGGTCACTGCCATGTTGCAAGAGGAATGCTGAATCGACCATCACAAGCACATGGACTGTGTACAGAAGCTGTGCATCCACAGGTAGATCTCCAAGTGATGCTAAGAGACAGGTGAAGAGGCATGTGTAAATCGCTCCAAATTTCTTGTTAGAGCCGTGATGTTCAATGGCAGCGCGTATGAAGGACTACAGGACCCCACAACTTTTTTGGTTAGTGGGTAGTTTTTGAATTTTGAGGGTCACAAAGTGGCTGCCAAGCAACGCATGTCCAACCAAATCAAAGCAGAAATGGAATCTGAACTCCAACGCACAAAACTCACTGTTTGTAGCAACCCAGCCTCCGAGTTATTTTAACACCCCGCCACATGAAATAAAAATCCAAAGAGGCAGAGAACCTGTTGGGCAGTGAGGCAGTTCAAGACCTGAGGGGTCCTAGTTCATTCACCAGGAGGCTCTGCCAGCCTATCTGCCAGCCGAGTGGAAGTGAAAGCTTTCTGTTCCTCAAGGGTCAATGGCCATGATTATACCATGGATGCTGCTCATTGCAGGAGTCGATGCTGCTGCCTTCCATAAGCTTTGATTGGGTGAGGCAAGAGTACTTGGGCATGCGGAATGGAAGCTAATGATGGACTCTTAGGCCAAGAAAACTATTGTTCTAATCACTAATCAGTGCAGATTTGTACAGATTTGCACTTCAACTGATTTCATGGTTACCATGGCTCCTTTTTCGCTTCATCCTCCCCCTACTGCCACCAAAAAGAGTACTGGGACTTGTAGTTTTGCAGCTCAACCATGTCCAGCTACACATCCGGCATGATTTCTTAGAGCCTTTGAGTACCTGAATGGTTAGTTTCAAAATTAAAGGAGTATCGTAAATCAACCTGTACAAATGCAGACTCATCTTTTTCATGTGTACTAGTAACCCATCCACACGACCTTAACACGCAAATAGTTTTCTTTTGTCTAATTGCTGAGGAGGTTAAAGAACCAATATTCAGGCCTATGAGTGGAGTGAAATTGGCACTAGGGTACAATCCTATGCATATTTAGACACTTGTGTACATACAAACGCCTATATTTCCCGGCATTCCCCAGCCAGTATGACTGCCAAAGGTTGTCCAAATACATCTGTAATTTCACCCTTAGTGATCTGCTGATAGTTATTCTGGATCGTTGTTTATTCATTTTTAAATCACATGCCCCCCTTTTCCCCATATACTGGTTCCAAGGTGGGTTATACCTTTCAGTATAAAGGTGTGAGATCTATGGGTTGCATCCAACGTTAGTCCTGCTTAGAGTAGACCCATTGACATGAAGTGAGACTAACGTTGGATGCAACCTTCTCTGCGCTGCAAAAACTAGCACTCAACAACCAACAAAGGCATCTGCGCAGAAAAACGGAGCAACCTCGACCAGGGGCAGATTTTGACGTTTGCAGAGCAGAGTTCTGTGCTTCCATTTAACGGTGGCCTCCGGAGCTGCTTCTGGCTCCCGCCGCCGCTTCTCCGATCTTGAGCCCCACTCAACAATATAGCCCTGTTGCACAGAAAGAAAAATAACACACATACCGCTTCCCCCCGCCCGCCCCCCCCTCCCGCCGCCCAACCAGGCAGACGCGAGCCAAGGGGAAGGCAATGCATCTTCTTATTAGTGTGTTGCTGTTGTTTTAAGGCAAGTTGTAAAAGGCCTTGAAATTAAACGGCATTTAATTCGAAGCAGTAAAGGGCTTTTTACGACTTGGAATCGAGTTCAACCAGAAGAGAATGGCCGTTTTGATTTGGGGGCGAGGGGTGAAGAAGTCGGTCACCCAACCCAGTTCTGGTCTTAAAACTCTACTGGAGTCTGTTTTGGAACTGGGAGCCAATCTCAGAGTTGTATTTTACTTTATCTTTTGAAGTTTCTTGTGCCTTTTAAAACAAGGATTTCCGTTGTTCTAGGGAGGCGGAGAGGTGGTTATGTTAGGGATTATGGGAGGTGGGGTTATTAGAGCTGGGACTGCAGCAAGGCAGGGGAAGAAAGCGCCAAGACTCCCCGGACTGCTGCGAGAACAAAGAGACCGTTTGAGCCTCTGGGGCGAAAAAGCCGCTGGCACCTTTACCCCAAGCATGTGTCCTTGGGAGCAAGTCGCCCCATAGGTTGCCGGGTCCTACTTAAGTGCAACTCTTCTTTAAGGAACTGAGAGCAAGGCTATGTCTCCCGATCCATTTTCCTTCAAGACATTTAGGGCTCGATCCTAGGCAGGTCTAGACCGAAAGAACAGTCTGCAGCGCCCAACAATCGCCAAGCAACATGCTGGACTTCTTTCGCTCTAAACGTGCACAGGATTTCCCCTGCGGGCTGCAATGCTCTGAGTGCTGACCAGGAGCAAGTCCCATGGGCCGCAGTAAGGCGATGATCCTCCTGAGATTTACTTGGGAGTAAGGCCAGCGAAATAAGAAAGCCTACTTGGGAACAATTGGAGACTGGGCTAGCTTTTAGCCCATCCATTGACTGATTGAATGAAAACCCGAAGACGCTGTCGTAGCCCAGTTTGTCAAAGACTGCAAACTTCCACGCGTCTCTACTCAGTAGTAACCACCACTGTGGTCTATGAGACTCACGCTCAGGTAAAGGTGAACAGGAGAGCAGCCTAAATTTACCTACTTCAGTTCGCGACTGCGGAAGATATGAAAGCAGAGTTCTCACGTCGGGCTACGCGCATTTGCGAAGAAACAGATCCCTTTAAACAAAGTACTTCCAAGTAAGTATTTAAGGTTGCACTCTTACGCCCACTACTCTGAGAGTAAGAGCCATTGAACTCAATGGGACTGACTTCTGAGTAGGCGTCTATAGCTTCGTGCTGCTAAACACTCCCAACCCTACAGGAACCCTTTTCGCGATCCCGATCATGACTCAAGGGAAGTGACCGGGGAAACGCGTTTATGTGAGTCTGTGTCACTGGCTCAGGAGTGGCTCCGCGGTTCTTTGTGCCGCAACAGGAACACAGCGGCCGAGGCTTCCTCCCAGTCGTGTGCACGTCTCCTTCGAAGGGCGTCCCGATCTGATCGGTGGAGCCAAGAGAGCCGAGGTAGCCCCGCAGCCTTCGACTGAGGCAGCCACCGCCGGGAGCCGCGCAGGGGCTGAGCGGGCTGGCACGGACGGGGCGCTGGGAGGGCCCCGCGCGCAGCCTCGCCACGGGTCGCGGCGCCTGGACGGCGCGCAACGCCGCCGCCGAGGGAGCGACTGCTCCATTCTGCGCGACGAAGGGTCCGGTGACTCTGGCAGGAGGCGACTGGGTTCGTCTTCCGAGCTAGACGAAGCAATCTGCCTCCTCTGTAAGCCGGACTTTAGCAAGGAACTTGGCAGACACAGGAAAGGAAAGGAAAGGAAAGGAAAGGAAAGGAAAGGAAAGGAAAGGAAAGGCCTTCAACACTGCAATGGAGCATTGGAACAAAATATGCTTTTAAGACAGCAGGATTTTCGGTCGAAGAGAAAACGCACACTCTGTTGAGTGGCTTCTGCTCCCCTGCCAAGTTGAGAAGAGAGGACTAGGACGGGTTTGGTAATGAGATACATGAAAAGATAGGACGGGCCACATGAGATGGCCTTAGTCCCAGAAAGAAATTCGACTTTCTCGCTCTCGAGCTTTTCACTCCAAGAGTTCACAGCCTCGTCGTGTGCAGTGGTATAGTGTGATTCTATATATGCCCGTTCTAAAGTAATCCCTGTTGAGTTCATTGGGACTTATTCCCAAGTAATTTTAGAATTGTAGCCTAGGACGCACCTAGGATCGGTTCCCTTGGGACAATTCTGTATATTTCCGTTATAGAAGTAAGACCCGCTGTATTCAGTGGGTGTATTTCGGACCACAGCAGTAGCCCTAAACTTGTTCCTTATACAGTATAGTACCGATATACCTTTTAGGGGCGAGCTTTGGGAATTAGTTGTGGGAATTACTGCCCTCAGTAGTTAGTTCTTCCTCTTCCTAAGCGAAGCGATAGAATTTGCACTGATACATCTCACTGAATATAGCTTTCTTTTTCAAAATGCCCCCGAAGCACGAGTTTGATCGAAGTGGTTCGTGGGACCAAATGTATGCCTATTAGACCATTATGTCGCTGAAAAGTAGAAAACGGTAACCCCCCCGACCCCCCAAAAGAAGGGAACTTCGACTTCCCGCGTTTTGCTGCGGTGAAGAAACTTAAGACGGAGGCGCCCCGCACAAAACCCTGCCACTCACTTGCGCCAGTTCTCGCTCCTCCATGCTCTCTTTTCAACCCCCCAAATGACCCTGAGGGATGCACTTCCCTTACTCTTTCCTAGTATTTTCCCTAGCAAACCGGTCAATAAGCGTCAGAGGCCCCGATCCAACTGAGACGGGCCGTCCCACTGAAAGTAGCTGGACTTCAGGTAATCTCACCCGAAGCGTCCCGCCTGGGTTCTTCAGTACACGTGTGTTCTGCAGACGATCTGCAGCTGGATCGGGGCCCCTCCAGTGGTTTTCTGGACCCTGTTTGTAGGGGTCTCTCTGGCTTGGGGAGTCAGAGCCGTGCTGAACCGCAGCACTGGACCCCTCGAAGGGGGGAACTAGACCGCTCCGAGGCGCCCCGCCCCCTACTTTCGGGGGGCGTGGCTCTAAGGCCCGCCTCCACCCCAATTCTTCGATTTGGATCGGGCGCAGTCCTTGATTCAATGGAACATTCTCGCTACAAACAAAGTTCTGTTCTTTAAGTACCATTGCCCCGTTTTTATTATTCCAGATATCGAAAAACGTAGGTTGCAATCCTAAAGACACTTCCGAGGTTGCGTAGGCTGCGATCCTAAAGACGACTCCTATTGAACTCAGTAGGATTTGCTTCAGAGAAGACACGCACAGGATTGCACTGATACATTGGCCATCCCGAAACGTGCTTTGCCGTGCGTGTGTTAAACTGCTAAAGCCACCCTCCTTATTTTAAGCCAAATTCCAGTTCGGTCCTAAATTTAGTTATAGCGCAGTCCTAAATTCCGTGAGCTCTGTTAAACTTATTTCCCAGCCTTCTTTGGAAACAAGCGCAAAGATCAAGGTGAAAATGGCAGCGGTGGGTGCTCAAGCTGTCCTAGCACATCTCCCCGCCTCGCCAAGCCTTCCTCTGGGGAGCTCGGGGGACAGAGGGCCGGGATCTCGGAGGCGACAGCTCGAGTTCAGACGTGCAACGCCGTGGGCGGCTTTGCCTGCTCCCCTGCGGCAGCCCAGGGCACGAAATCGGAGTCCTCCGCCTTGGAAGCCGCGCGCTTCTCGAAGGGAAGGCGGTCCGCCCCGGGTTGTGCGCAGCTTTCAGCCCAGTCGACCCGGTGAGGAAACCACGAGCCGGGCTCTTAATCCGCGGCAGAAGGGCGGGCTCTCCGCCGCAAGCGCAGTGCCCAAGGGGAGGCAGAGAAACACAGCCGAGAGGCCCGGGAGGGCTCTCCGGCCCCGCCGAAGGCGCCCCCCACCGAGGCTATGCCTGCGCTCGCACCCTGCCAAGGCGCCTCCCCTCGCGGCTCCACGGGTGCTGCCTCCTCCGCGGAAGTTTCCCCGAGGGGCCGCGGAAATCGAGACGGCCCGTCCGCCGCTTTAGCGCTTCTTCCGGCTGCTCCCTTAACGCAGCAAATCCGTCAAGGGCGAAAAGGCGCAGCAGTTGCGCGATAGCCGCGGTGTGGTAGCGCCGGCAGGGCGCCTCGCGTTGCCTGCTGGCTTGTCCCAGAGCGAGCGCAGGGCGGCTTTTGGACCCGCGCATAATGCATCCTCCCGGCTTGGCGAACCACTTAGAGGAAGAGAGCAGCCCCTGGGAGCCAAGCTCAAGCCCCCGTTTTTGTTCACCCCAAACAGATCTCTGTCAGGATCGGGATCAGGCATTTACATTTTGACCCATTGGGCACAGAACACACAGCATGTGCACCGGGATCCAGCCAGAAGTGACTCGCCTTGAGTCTGTACTCTCCTGCTGCTTTTGGAAAGGGTGCTTCCTTCACACATCTTGGGGTGGTCCCCAGAGACTGTCTGACTTTGCCTCCTGCTCATGTGCCACCAATAATGGGTTTCAGTGGGGAAGTAGAAGGGTGTGGGTCCCTGTTTTCAGCTTTTCCTGTTTGCCATCCAAGCTGGGTGTGGGTGCACTGGTGCCCCCCCCCCCCCCGACAATGAGGGTATGTGCAAAAGCTGTGCTCTGTTTGTGCACCGGGTGAAATCCACTTGCTCACCTCCAGTGGCCTGGAACAGGAATCGTGGCACTGCTTTCATCACATTTGAAAGGGTGTCCCCCAAAATGGAACACCCTGACCACACCTCAGACAGAAGGGGTTGCTGGGAAGGCACAAGGGAGCTTATGCTGAAGGGTATTAAAGTCGGGCATAGAATTCTTCCTGGAGGTTGAGCAGCCTCGAGTCTGTTTCCGTGAGCCCTTTGGTAGGTGCTACATTTGGAAAGCTCCAGTTCTGCTTCTCAATGATGGTAATGAAAAAAATGATAACAAATATGCCAATGATTATTCAAATAAATGCTAAGCTATGATCTAGGGTGTGCCCATTGTATACATTATAAGCCTTGTTTAAACCAGAAAAGCTGAAAATATGCACTGCATGGTATGAGTTTGTATACTTGCTTGGTATGATGGTCACTGGTATGAATTTAGGTGCAAATCGGTACCAACTCTTACATGCATCATCTCTCTGCCTGCTTTATTTTGAACTCCCCATATCAGTGTCAGTGGCATTCAGATTTGTTCTAACTTCTTATTCTCTTCTCTTTGCAGAAACCAGTGTAATGAGCAAAGGAAAAGCAGCGACGATAGACAAAGCAGGGGAAAGGAAGTGAAAAGCATGAGGGTGGGCTGCCTGCTAATCTGATGAAAGAGCTGCCAACCACTCAAGAGGACTTTTGAAAGTTACTGCTGCACAGTTTCAGTTTGGTCTCAGTAATCATGAGGACTCAGACATTGCCTCTCTTAATAACAGTATCATTCTCCATTAAATAGTAAACTGTGTCTCTAAGGGTGCAGAACCTCAGGCCCAGGGAGGCAAATAAGGTCCTCTTGGGAGCCAAAATGTAGCTCTCTGCCCCCAGCCCTTTCCTCAGTTATTGGCTGATTTTCCATTTGTACATTTCTCCTGCCCTCCCTGCCCCCCAACTCTAGATTGTTGAAATGCCTCTATCAAGATCTCACTATGTAAAGTTTCAGTTGCTGGCAGTAAGAGCTGTACACTAAAATGCTGTGGCATTTTTGCCTGGCCTCTTTTGTCCTTGTTTCCTCCCACCACTCTAATGTGGCCCCTGAGAACGTCTCCAAAAATAATTTGGCCCTTGGCTTGAAAGAGTTCCTGCTCCCTTGCTCTAGAGGAACACGTGTGGGATAAAAGCGAAGCATCAATTTACCGTGTAAATAGTTTTCTATACATTGCAACACATATTTTCATTGTTTGTCTAAAGGCCAGGGATTCTGTTACCAGATGGATTCTTCCAATAAATTACCAGCACCAGATTCCTACCCACTAATGACTGTAAAAGTCATAAGAGAGTGAGTTGTCTAAGTTCACTCCAATCCTAGTTTAGCATTGTGGAAGTGCAAAGCCTACAGAGGTTTCGTGGTGGTGGGTCATGTCCAGTCTTCCCTCCAGCTGTGAATTGCTGGTGAAGTGAAAGCCTCTGACATGCCTTGGCGATCCTTACATTTCTTTAACGATTGGCTAACTAAGGTCCCAGGGCTGTTGTAAGCAGCTGTGGAAAGCTGTAAGGTTAGCCAAATGGCCCACAGATGTCATATTATTATTTCCCCCCTTGCCTTGGCAACACTGGACTGTCTGACTGGAGTCCTCAATGCACGGACTCCCTTATGGAGAACGAGTAATTTGCGCACTCCATGTTATTAATTAGAAGATTAGCAGCTGCCAGGGGAAGGTTTGTCAGTCATAGTGCAAGAGAGAGCACCGATCAGTTCCCCTGCTGGTGCTTCAGGTCTCTGTCAACGCCAGACTGGAAGGATACAAGAGCGATTTCTGAGATCCTGAGGACATTTCCACCAGGCTGAGGGAGGGACCAACCCAGCGTTTGCTGTACGGAGCTGTGCCATGGTGACTAAGAGTGGTTACAGAGGCAAGCCCCAGGGATGGAGGCGAAGATCTCCTGCACTCATGGAAAGCACTAGTGCAGGGCTTTAGAAGAACAAATACTGCAGAAGTCCTCCTAGCAGCTTACTGTCTGGAGCTAGGTTTCCCTCTTCCCTTTTTCAAAGCAACAGACTATTCCTGGGAAAAGCTCTTTATTTCAAATGTACATCCAGCAAACTACAGCTGGAAAAGAGTCTTTGAGCATGCACAGAGCAGTTTGCTAAGCCCAAACTAGAAACTATTTCCAAGAAGCCTCCTTTTGAGTAATCCTGGACCCCAGCCCTTGAGAAAGGGAAGCCTCCTGGCTGTATGCAGCCTCTCTGGTTGGCTAACCCTTTTCTCCTGGCACCACACTGGGCGGGGGGGGCAGTCAAGGATCCCAGCGGGCTCCTCTGGTTCCATTTCCATGCCCCTCCCCGGCACTTGGCACTTGCAGGCCCTGATCATTCTCAGGCTGTGTCTGAACCCCTGAAGTTGGTGGCCTTGAGATAAGCTCTTCCAGCATCTCTACCTCTGGGAGTTTCATCTCCCAAGCTGCCTCCTCCCCACCTGAAGAGTCTGCGCCACCCTAGGCTGAAATGTGCACCAGGAACAGCCTCTTTCACTCCCAGCGCTTACCAACACGGAGGGGACAGGTGCAAAGAAGAGTGCAAGGTGAGCAGCAGCAGCGAAGCACTTTGCTTCTGGCCACCTCTTCTCCTTCAGCCTCTTTACAGTTGCCAGGGGCCCACGGGAATATTCCCAGTTTTGCTCTTTCTTCGTACAGGCCCTTGTTCCATATTCTTATTGCAGCAGCCCATTCAGAGCAGACCTTGAGTGGTTCGATTTTCTCTAGCAGAGATAAAGACCGCTGGAAGCTCGTGGCATCTGCTGTAGTCATCTGCAATCATTTGTCAATATACACAGCTATAAGCACACGTGAAGGACAAATATTGCATCCATTCCAGTGGACTCTCCCATGCGCCTAAACATGAAGCATGCCAGTGAAATCCAGTGAAATCCCCCAGCTTGCTGCCCTCCAGGTATTTCATACTACAGTTCTCACCATCCCAAACTGGCAGGAGCTGATGGAAGTTGCAGTCCAAACCCTCTGGAGAGTAACAGACAGGGGAAGGCTCCCCTGTGGTTTGCCATCTTCAGTGTCACTTTCTATTTCCTTAGCAAAATTGCCATGCAGGAGCAATTTTTAACTTTTAAGTTTCCCCTCCTCACATGCTGCAATATGCACACACCAAAAACAAACAAACAAACAAACAAATCCTTTCTATGCAAGCTATTAAACTGAGATAAACACTTTTTTCTATTGGTTTAAGATGACCTGAGCCAGGGTGCATTTTAATTGAATAATCTATTTTACCTTCAACGATTTAGATGAGAAATTAATTGGCTGACTTTGCCTTCTGTAAAATTTAAATAGATTCAAGAAAATATTTCTAAAATTGCATATATTGTTTTGAATTAGCATGTGTTAATTTCCATCAGATTTGTGTCCACAGATTCCGGCTTCAGAATCAGAAGATCATAAAACAAGCTATGTTGGAAGATAATACATAGTCCAGTGCTCCTTTCATGCATTGACCAACCTGCTGCTTGCAGGAAACCCATCAACGGGACATGAGTGGAACCAGTGTACATAGGCACAGTGCCTCTGATACGAGGAGGTGACATATAGCAGTCAGAAATAGAAGGCACTGATAGCTTTCTCTTTCATGAATTTGGCTAATCCCCTTTAAATCCATCCAAATGACTTTGTATTTACTTTCACCACAGCATGTACAATGTTTTACGCTTCTATCATGTTTCTCCTAATTCATTTTTTCCCCTAAGCTAAACTGTCCCAGATGTTGCAAGCCATCCTCATGTAGCATTGCTCCAGCTCCTTGTTCATTTCAGTTCATTTTTCCATCTATACGAAACCCTTTTTAAGTGCAGTGATCAGATCTGTACACAGTACTCCAGGTGGGGACACGTCATAGATTCGTATAAGGGGAATATGACCCTGGCAGTTTTGTTTAATTCATTCCCTAATCATGTCTAACATGGAGTGTGCCTTTTTGGAGAACATTGGGCTGACATTTTCATTTAAGTTGTCCACCACAGCTCCAAGACCTCTTTTCTGACCAACTCACTGCTAGCTAAGATCCCATCAGCATATGTGTGATTTCGGGATAAGCACTTTACATTTGTTTTTTATGGAACCACATTGCCATTTTGATTTCTCCCAATCTGGAGAGATCCTCTTGCATTCATTTGCATTTTACCTATCTTGCATAAGACAGTTGAGGGTCATCAGTAAATTTGGCTAGCAAACTGGCCACTCACTGTCTACTCCTACTTCCTGATCATTTGTGAACAACCGGAAAAGTGCTGGTCCCAGGAGGCATATATACTGTGCATATGCCCCACTAGGAAAAGTCACCTCTTTATTTAGTCCATGACGGCTAAGTTTGCTCAGGAGCTTTTGGTGAGGAATGTCTTTCAGAGAGCAATCCTATCATTTCGAGGCAGTATAACTACAGATCATTTCCTTCTCACCCATAAACAGAGTTATCAGGATGGGGAAGGAGGTCCAGGTAGGGATCTTCACTGCCTCACCCTTCCCATCCATCATGGGATGCATCTCTTACAAGGCAGCAACTGTGATTCTGTAAGAGAAAGTGATGAGAGAGAGAAAGGGCATACTAGAAGGTAGGGAGGAAACTGCCTCCTCCTTACCCACTGAAAAGTAAGTCAGCTAGAGAATCTCAGAGGCATACCTAGGTACTTCCTGCATTCTAAACAGAGGAAAAGAGACAAATTCACCTGCATCCTTTTCTCACCCTCCCTGGTTCTTGGTGAAAGGGCCCAAGAACATAACCCATAGAACGGCACCCTTCAGTCTTAGCAACATTCCTATGTCCCTTCAGACTAACAGGCTCCTACATAGTTACAAGACCATGAATGCGATGCTATGGTTGCAACCACATTGTCTATGGAACAGTGAATTCAGGAGAATCTGTTTCATGCAGGATTGTATAAACTACAGTAGAAAACAAGAATGCTTAGTTTAGGTTATTGAATGTGCATCCTGGAACATGAATACAAGGCCAAAGCAGAGTAGAATGATCGATGTAGCTCAAGACATAGCAATTCAGTTTTTTGTACAAAGATTGAGGAGAAGCATATTTCTATGTCTGCCTAAAGTTGGAGAAATGTCTAAACAGAAATCTACATCTATGTGTGAGCCATCAAGACCATGGCAACTCTGAATCAAAAAAATAAATAAAAATAAAAATTGAGTTTCTTCTCCTTCCTGCACTGATGAATTTCCCATTGTATGTTTCTTGCTGAAAGCAAAAGATGGTAATAGCACAATCTCAGGTTCCACCTGAAATGTTCCCCCTTCCCATGTTGATGATGATGATGAATATATCATGTTCATATGAAATCAAATCTAACTTTGATGAAGTTGCAATTCATGTTCTGTACTAAGATTAGAAAGACCTGAAATGGCAGCTTGGTGTGAACGGATGATAACAGAAAATGCTGCTATGATATTTGTCATTATACCCAAATATGAATAAAAGAACACATATTGGAGTAGCTTGCTGACATTTTTTCTAAAAGGTTTTTATTCTTTCATAGAATATCTTCAGATAGACCAAGGTGCTATATGAGAAACAACCTTGCAGATGAGTCAAAAGAGGAACTAGCCCACAAAATCATAACCAGTCGCATCCTCATGTAAGTGCAGAAATCAGTTTCAACCCAACAGAGAAAACAATAAAGTGAGTTAGAGACAATTCCTCGTAGGTCTTAGTATACACATTCTTAGTTTGTATACAAACTTATGAAATCAGATATTTTAGCTATTATTTTAAAAAGCATACAAGCACTATTTTTAAGCAGATGCATTTATTTCTAGGCTTTAGGGCAGTAATTCTTTTAAATATATTTATAACGGAGCAGTCAACTTTAATCCATCTACAGTACCATCCTATGCATTTTTACTGAGAGTCAAATCTTCTGGACATGTTTGCACTGGGAAGTAATCCATGATGACTATTTTCTGCTGCTGCATGTATTCTCATATTGAGGATCTGAAGAATTACCTCACAGAAACAGACTGTTCTATCATGTGACCCAGGCAAAACTCTGGCAAGTGTGGCTGGGTGCTGTGGTTTAACAAGGCAGCCCAGAAAATCTACAGCAGTTCATGGGTTCTGAGCAGCCTGTTAACCATAACACCAAGTCACATTTGCAAGTTTCACACAGCACAATGAGCCGCTGGAAAGGGCAAGTCGGCAACCCGCACTGGTACATGCTGCGTCTGAAATAAGCCACGGTTGCTTGTTTCCTACTCTCTAATCATGCAAACCCAGGCATTACATTCCGCAAGGCTTATACCCCAGTAAGTGTGTGTGAAACTGCAACCTTACTATCCTATGCATGTCTAAGGGATACTAAGTCCACCATGTTCTGTCAAGTTTACTTCCAAGTAAGTGGGCATATGATTGCAACTTTAATCTGTAGATTAACCAGTAAAAACTTCAGTAGATTAGCTGATAATGTGAAAATTTTTTAAATCGCTAGGTCTGCAGGTTACAGTCACATTAATTTATTCTTTGAGGGCTATTTTGCTTCTGGCAGGTTACTGGAATAGAAAATGTACATGCAAATATGAGAATGACCTTTTGTTTGTTTTTTAGGGCTTTCAAATACAAGTTGTGTTAATTTGCAAAATGTTGCAAATGTAGATGAGGAATTCATTGTTAAAAGGCAGGTGTATAAAAAGGCAGGTCTGTTAAAAGTCATATTGGATGATATTCCTTATGTACATACTATCGGATGGTGACCTGTATTGCAATATAACATCCACTGGATAAACATGCATAAAAATATCTCTTCAATTCACCATTTCCTCCTTTGGATAGAGTCTAAATGATTGAGTCTGCCACAATACCTACACTGCTAACACCAAATAAGAATGCTTCACGTAGAGTAAAGGTTCTTATAAGATATTTTAAAATTCAGAACATGAGAAACTTGTGAACAGTAATGCACACATATTTTACCAGCTACATGTTTAATTTTCACAGCCTTTTCCCTTCTGTACCTTCTTATGAGTGCTCCATTTGCAGATTAAAAAAAGAAAAATAAACTAGACATAATAGGCTGATAATAGCCATTACAAAACTAATCATCCAATTAATGATTGGAACTGGAGATTATTTATACTCAGTTTATGTCAACAAAGATTGGGTTAATTTTCAGCTAAAAAGCAGGTGAAAGACCATGTGCACTGTTTAAATTATTCAGCACAAATAAATTTAAATCTAGCATAATAGGTGAATTCATGGCCACCTTTGCTTTGCAGCTTAGGATAGGAAAATGACCTCTAATAATAACAATAAAAACTCCTCATACAGTGCTTAGACTTCACTTGCCAACTTGCCACTAAGGACCTGATTAACTATAAATTTATGGGAAACTGCAATAACGGGTGTTTGCCTCCTGATAATGTTTTTTGACACATTTCAGGAGACTCAGCTGATCTGTGTTAGAGATCACTGCAAAAAGTCTGCAGTTTATACAGGCAATAAGTAGACAGAAGGTCCATTTGAGACCTTTAGCTATAGACAAGCATGTAAGGAAAACGGTTTCCATAGAAACATGCCCCAAAGCTGTCGTTAGTATAGGAAAAATAGTTTTATGATTATTTCAATGAAGTCTCATCTTTTTGTTTTCAGAACTAGGTAAATAAAATAGGTACAAGGTCAGTGGAATATGAAAATGGTGCTTGGAACATGGTATTCAGTGCCGGTTCTAGCCATGTATGTTACAGAGTTGTAATAGATTGTGGGCAAATTCCAAAACAGTAAGAATGTTAGCTTGGCAGCAACCTCCCCCCCGCCACGTACCCACAAAGAGTTTCTCAATTTTTAGTGGCTGCCAAATTTACTGAGAATATAAACATTTATAGGTAGGTATCTACTTCATACAGACTAGATTCTTCAGACTAATTTTTCATGCATGCTGGGAAATAATAGTAGAAATATGACAACAGAGCTTAGATCATAACCCCTTCACTATACCAATGCTGCATATTTTAGGTCCATCATCCCTAAGACAGACAAACAGGTGGCAGTCCTATTTGTGCCTTGTTCTTCTCCCAAGAAACTCAAGGTGGTGTGTAGGCTATAGAGGGCCAACCCCAGACATTCTGCTGTCACCTCCACATTCCACACATGCAGAAGCTGACCAGACTAACATCTGAATCTTACCTCAGTGCTGGCAACAATAGATAGCTTCCAGACAGCTGAAGGCAACAGACTAACTTAGGCTGGGTGGTGCTCACAGCTCAGCATTCCCACATCTCGTTGGCACAGCCTGCCCCCTGCAAACTTCCCCTGAGGGACGTGCCTCATTCTGTCTAATGACAGGGACCGCTGTGAAGCTCACCTGTGTCACACTCACAGTAACCGGAAGTAGATTAGGGTGCAAGATGGTACAGCTTCAAAGTTACTTAATTAAAGCTTTGGGCTCTTCTATCCATGTTCATTTTGCCCCTGTACCACACTAAGAGTGCAATCCATCCATGTCTAGTCCAAAGTAATTCCCGTTGAATTTATTAGCCATTACAGATTAAAAGATGATTTCCAACTGGTAGTCACTGCTAACCTCTTTTCCTTAGGCAAAACCTCCCAAAATGTTGATTCAGTAAATTTGATAGTAGAGCTAGGGCAATGATCATGCAAATACTTGCCACTTCATTCATAACCACCTGTCCTGTTGTATTTAGGGGGTGCTCTTAAGGATTGGTGGAACAGTAGGTATCCTTTAGTGCTGGAATATGGGAATGTTGGCAAAACTATGGTCCTCATCACTCTGATAAATAAGCATTTAAGAGTCTTTTTGCAGTGGCACCCCAAAGTTGCTCCTCAGAGAAAGTTGCCTGACACTCTCTTGTATTCTTTTCAGTGCCAGTCAAAGACCTTTTTATTTTCCTGGAATTTTAGATTGGTTTTAATGGTTTTCTCTTATTACAGAGTGTGCTTTTGCTTTTTAAGTAATTGTACTTCCTGTTAAGTGTGACATTGGTGTGCTTTTAATTGTTTTAGGATTAGAGTTTAATATTGTGATTTTAGTGTTTTATTATATGGTCTTTTATATGGTTTTATTGATTGTATATATTTATTTGTTATCCACCCAGGGAGCCTTATGGCTAATGGGATGGGCTAAAAATCTAATAGATAGATAGATTCCACAAGTTATTAGAGTAGTGCTGGTGATGTTCTTGAGAGCTTGGGCTTTTCTACAAAAAACATTTTTCATGTATTAATCATTTCCTGTGCACAATTGCTCATATGTTCTTTGAATGATATGACCCTACCGTTTTTCTGCTTTCTAACCAATACTTTTAGCAAGTGTTTTGAAAGCAGGGAAAATGAAGCATTCGATTTTGAATGCAAAAGAAAACACTATTTCCACTTACGTATTTGCAATATCCTACTGTAGCACAGTGCCACCTAAAGGTTAGGTGGTGGAAAAGCAGGAAAGGAAATCCTTATACAGTACACCCCAGTGAAGTTGCGGTTCAGCATTCACAGCTTCAGTCTTTTGCAGGATTTTTCTCTGAGCAAGTCCAAGCCAATCTCCTTGCAAGTAAGCCGGCGCCTCGACGTGTGGCAGCTTACTCGCAAGGAGATCATTTCCTCTGAGTTTGGACTCGCTCAGAGAAAGCGATCTCTGTGCCCATTCGCCTGCCCCTCAGCCTGGCCCAGCCCACGCCTTCTGCCTGCACCGCCTTGGCGGCTGGCCCCCATCGCCGGCACCAAATTCGTGGTTTTTCACAATTTGCAGGTGCTTTAGGAAAGTAACCCCCACAAATTCCGGGGGACTACTGTATTTGGACCTCAACTATGAAACTGAAACTGAAAGCTGACACTGTGGGTTAACAGCCTCTTGCAGGAAAACACCTTGCTCCAGCTTTTCCCAGACACTGCTTGAAGTACTCCAAAAACTCACAAAATTAACTGGACTAGACAGCAGGAATGAAAGTTCGTATCATAGGCAATGATATCATCATTGGTACCACTGCCAAGTTTCTGGGGGGTTCCTGCTACACACAGGTGTTGCTAAAGTAGAGGAAGAGCTGTCGAATGTTATGTTCCCTTATAAGACCCAACTGTAATGGTTGGAAAGGAATGTTATAGGGACTGAGTCGGTAGAAAATCTAACCATTGGAGAACCATTTGTAATTGGATCAGTTTCCAGCCTAGCTTTTGTTTTGAGCTTCCTCTGAGGTGACTTTGTTTAAACCCTGCTAGATTCAAAACAAATGGCGGAGTGTGTTGTAGTCACACTAGCAAGTAACACTCACACTGTCAGGGTTGTTTAAAAACCAATAGTTAGGCTGATGGTGGAGGATGAGGCTAGTAGAGAATTCAGGAATTTTCAAAACAAATTAACACGTACATCAGGAATGGAAATCCACAGCCCACAGCTGAGCAATGCCTTTATTAGGGTCAGCCAAACTACCTCAAAAATGTGCATGATTTGAACTTTCCAGAACTTTATAGGGAAAGGTTACGTGGTGCAAACAAGTCTCATGAAAATTTCTGCAGTTCATGAAAATTGAACATGTTTGTGGCATTTTGGATGACTTAAAAGTATTGCCCAGCTGTGGATTTTGCTTTTTTTTTTTTTTTTATTCTGCTCATTGACCAGCATTACTATATTTTGTTGTTGTTGTTTTTATTTATATCCCATCTTTTTTCTTCTTGCAAGGGCTCAAGGCAGCTTACATAATCCTCCCCACTCCATTTTATCCTCACAACAACCCTATGAAGTAGGTTAGGCTGAGAATCAGTGACTGGCCCAAAGTCACCCAGTAAGTTTCATAGCTGATTGGGAACTAGAGCTCAGATTTCCTGAGACCCACTCTAACCACAATGATAAATGGCCCTGTTCTTGTTGTTAACAAGAATGGGAAGGTTATTCTTATATTTATTTTTTATCAAATTGGGCTTATAATAGTAGGAAGAGGGAGGCATTTACACCGATGTAACCATTATGCGGCATAATCATGTAGGTCCCTATTTTGTCAGATAGAATATCTTTTTATTTGTTTGCTTTCTTATTAAGATCTATATATCATCCTTCCACTGTTGTCATAGCACTAAAAACAACTTACCTCACAAACAGTTACAAAAATATCTTCCATACCAGTCTATAAATACAAGAAAATAAGAAACAGTGACAGCAGATTAAAAAAAAAACAGGTTTTTAAAAAGAATCAATTCACACACTAGGATCAGGGATACAACCCTCTCATTGTTCCAGAAGGTTCCATCTTTGTTGAACAAAGAACATTTTAGCCATTTTAGCAACTAGCCGTTCATGTGAGTGGAAGGCTGAAAATGGATCTTCCATGGCAGACAGTTCCATTGCCAAGCCTTGTTTACAAGCTGGTAACAATTTCTTGGATGTACTTCATTCCCCGTGAAAAGAATTCTGGTACATTTGCAATACTTGGGATGTCATTAATCGGCAGTGGATCATTTGTGTCCTTCCAGATGTTTGCTGCAACAGGTCCCAGCTAGGGCTGATGGGAGCTGTAGGCCAACTTATTTGAAGGAACACAAGTTGTCCATCCCTGCTCTAAATAGACAGCAGGAATATAACAGATGTCTCAATAGCTAACAAAGCACCACAATGTACGCACAGAGTAAGGATAGTTCAGGCAAATTGTGTGAAAATATATAAAAGGTGAATAAGCAGTGTGATTCATATAATTTCCTCTCAGAAAGTACTTCCAGTGGGCTGAAAACTCTATTTGATTAATTGGTATGGTTAATTAATAAATCAGCACTTACAGATCTGGTTTCAAAATGCTATTTTAATTTAAGTGGTCCACTGTGGGTTTCAGTGCTGATGGCACTACCATTTTAAAAAAAGAAGCAGCAGCTTTATCTTCTATTCAGTTAATGCATTTAGGAAATGTATCAAGAGTAAATTATTTTTACTAGTAATAGAGTGATATTTATTGCATATTTCTGCAAGAACAGAACAACAGTTTTTGCATTCCCAGGTTTCTCTCATAGGAACAGAGCCATGATGCTCACACAGGGTCAGTCATTCAATGCAATGGAGACAGTACCTTCCTGTACACAAAGGTGTGAATGTGGACCCCCTCCCCTGAATTGAATGGGGAAGTTCATCTGGGCAGAAGTCCCATATATGGAAATCAGAACACACATGAGGCTCTGAATCAGTTAATTATGGGATGTAGGGAAATTCCACTCAGCTAAGTGTGGTTAGTTGACCATGAATCTTGGGGGTTCACAGCAGATATGGCAAAGTTAGCATCAAAATGCTTCTCCCAGCCGTGCAAGGAAGAGTTCCATTTCTCAGCTTTAATATAGACATAACTGTCTTTTAATATGTGCCTGTTAGGATATTGCCCATATATGCTAGGGCTGTTCTCATGCTACCACTAAGCAATATCAGAAGACTGTCTATATAGGAACAACACCTGGCAGGAGACCGCGCCCGCGCCCGAGAACCGCACCGCGCCCAAAGACCGCGCCGCGCACGCGCCCGAAGACCGCGCGAAGACCGCGCCGCGCCGCCGACTCCGCCG
>NW_025335268.1:83865986-83913383 GCF_004798865.1 Varanus komodoensis
GTGACATGGGCCTGTGTGTGTGTGTTGTAGGCTTCAGAACACAGAGAGGAGAAGGCTTACACAGTATATAAAACATCTGGACTGCTCAGGCCCAGGTTAAATATGAGGAGCACCACCTTCTACATAGGTGGGAATTCTGTTGGCCTCCACCTAATGGTCTACAATTGCCATCATCCTTAACAGTAGCCCATGGGAGTTGGAATCCAACAAACCTGGCATACAGACAAACAGCAAGATAGGCCTGACAGGCTGCATTGTAAATGTTTATCATTGTCCAGCGTCTGAGTGACATCAGAGAGAAAATTAGTCTGGGACAGATAGGTGCTTGAGAGCCTGTAGGACAAGGGCCGTTAGGGCCGGGGCTTGGGATCAAGAGTATAGGAAGAGTTCTACTGGAGCACGCCAAGGGCCCATGCTGCCATTTCTCTGTTCAAAAGGGCCCTCTCCCCGAGCTGTGCATGAAGTGCCTCTGATCCTGGCCTCTGATTCAGGGCTTGCTAGGCAGCTGGTTTCACCCTTGTTTCCTTCCGCATTTGGAATTCCAGTGTAAGCCTTAATTTCCCTTTCAGATTTCAGTACAGACACGCAGAAGCAAAACCACTGACGTGGGTGTGCTGAGGTGGGTAAGATGCACAACAAGGTTCAAGCCTGGTCACGACTGTTTTTTAAACCACTCTATTTTAAGAGCATTCACTGCAGTTACTTTTAAAATACTTATGCTGGATTCAGACTTAGTTACACATAGAGAAGTCCCAGTGAAATCAGTGGGGCTTATGTCAGTCACTTCTAACTCATGTCCTATCGATTTCTGGGGGTGTACGTCAAACATGAATAAGCAAATCCAAGCCTGCGATGATAACAATATTATCACCGTGGGTCAGATAAGAATTTTTACCATCGTTGGCAAACAGATTAGTGCCATTGGAAAGTATATTGTAATTGTTCAGCAAAGTCACTGATCCAGTGAGACTCCTGCAAATCTTGTAGTGCTTCCCAGAAAGCTCTTTCCCTTTGCTCTTTCCCCAGCCACCGGTTGTTTAGTGTTATCCTTTCATGCAGCTTTTTCTCCATCAGGAAAGCTGAAATGCCTCTCTTAAGGCTCAGGTACTGGCAGTAAGAGCTTCAAGTTTGAATAAGCTGTATTTTGGGTGGGGGCCAGGATGGGCCTAAACCTGTGATCCTCTGTCCTGCCCAGCACTGGAATACAGTCCCAGAGCAGCCCCAGATGGAACACAGCCCTCCAGCTGAAAGAGATTCCATATCCTTATTACACCTAAACCCAACCTCATGCCTCTGGAAGGCACTATGTTGGAGAAGGCTGACCTTATTAATGCATGTAGGGGGAAGCAGGTGATCCTGCTGATTTCAGTGTATCCCTTTGCCCTTCCCCCAACTTATGGGCTTGCAGTGAAGCATTGGAAAGGAGTGCCTGTCTGCATACTGCTATGCACGAGGAGCATCTCAGTGCTGCCTGTCCAATCTGGGACTCCTTTTATATGCAGACCCTACACATGTAGAACTGGGCATACCTGTTTCTGGCACTCAGTTGAAAAGCTGGAAGTGAGGCTAGTGGTACACCCACATCAAGGGGTTACCAACAGCCTCACAGAATAAGTTAGGTATACACATGGGGTGGGTGAGCATCTGTACCTTCCTAATGCAATGACACACCCAAACTGCCACACTATCTGCAGTGGCATAGCGGTCAGTTTCAAAGTGTGCGAACTCATTATGACAGTTCCCATTGCTACATCCCAGGAAGTGTTTCTGTCAAGAAACTAGCTGTAGCCATTTTCATCTCCACAAGGAAGTTCCAGCTACCTGCCCAGCCAAGACCAAACCATCCCACAATACTCTGCATTACAGAGAACAACACACTGTTGCTGGGAAAATTTGTTTCCCTCCAGCAAATGTCAGAATAGCAGCTAAGCTCAGAGGGAACAAGATATTCTGAGGAGGTGGCAGAAATGTCAGTGCTGTATCCCGGCAGGCCTTGACTCCACTATGGCACCAATCCTCTGTAAGATCATGCAAAGTTCGGGATACTTTTGTTGGATGTTCCAGTTGTAAGCCAACATTAGTCCACATGTTATTTTGTGGTTGATCTCAGCCATCAGAGACAGTGTGTCATCTTTTCCTTTCAGCACATCTTACAACATCTTGTACAGTTGTTGCAGTTTCTGGAGTGCCAGGATGTATACGGGAAATCCCAGTAGACACACTGTAAATCCGCCTCTTACTAAAGTGAGATTTCATTGCATCAATGTTGTATCATATATACACAATTTGGTGATGCGGAATGAACAGTTGGCCTTGAACTCCTCCTAGACCATTAGGTCACAACACAGGTCAGTGAAAAGGTAATTTCCCCTAGATTTGTAATAAGGTCTGGGAGTTGACCTCTGGCCTTCATGTCACAAGGTATTCATTATCTCCATACGAATGATATACACAGGCAAAAGAAACATACATTTTTTATGGATCTGGATGAATGATCACCGATGGCTACCTTGCATTTGATGGTTTTATGACCTGGATAAGCTCTTATTAGTAGAACTCATCCATTTCTAAAACATAGCTTTCTTCTTCACATGGGTAGTTCCATTCATACTTCATGGAAGAGGGGGAAAAGTCAGTCCACCTGGGTATATGTTATTAACTAGCTTTCAGCAAACAGGATATTGTAGCAATATCGGTTTGCTAAGAATTAAAGATATTGTGAATTCCTCTTTCAAGCCTCATCTTGCCTAGGCAAAGTTACTGATAAAGAGGCAATCCCAGGAGAAGGCGCAAAACAATCTCCCCCTCCCTCTCTGATCCAGAAAAAAGTTGCTAGTGTTGTTGTTGTTGCTTTTAACTCTTACTGCTCTAATAAGCTCCCCGATACTGAGTCAGAGCATGGTCCATCTAGCCCAGTTGTGTCAGCACTGACCGGCAGTGGTGACTCCGCAGCATTTCACACAGGAGTTTGGAGATCCAGGGATCAACAGGGGGACTTTCTGCCTGCAAAGGTGATCTGCATTGATCTATTTAACTGTCAATACTTCCCCTATCATTTTATCTCTATGCCAGGAGAAACTTTCCTACATTTCTTTGTTTCAGGTTGAAGTTGGAAGTAGAATAGCACGGCCTGAAAATGTATTTTGAAAAAGCTGCAAGCCCTAGAGTGGGAAATCCTGTTCCGTTTTGCCACCAGTCCTTTGCACTAACCCTGCACCCGCTCCAGACATTTCAGCAACCTTTTAAGCTGCAGTCTGAGCTGAGTTCACCAGATACGATGAAGGGTAGTGCTCACGTACTGTTAACAGCTGTGTAAAAAGGGGGTTTTGCCAGGTCCAGCTTGCCATGCAGGCAGGAAAAGAAACTGCATCTCTCAAAATATTGTCTTGCATATGCACATGGAGAGACAGTGTGATGTGGTGGTTGGAGCACTGGACTGGGATCTGGGAGATCCAAATCGTAGCCCCATGCAAATATCATCTTCCTTACTATTTTTATCATTATTCCATTTCTATATCACCCCACAGTGGAAGCTGTCTGAGTGGTTTACAGAAAAGTATAAAACAAAACAATTTAATACAATACAAATACCATAAAAACCAAACAATGTTAACATGAATTTAGAATAGCTAAAGAACATATAGTAAAAAAAAAGACCTGCAAAGGAAAAGAATCAGCTGGATAATCCCATCAGGCCCTGGATAACCAAGGAGATCTTTAAAGGCCTGCAGCGGGGAAGTTGTTCCAAAGATGGGGGCCACCATAGAAAATGCCCTTCCCCTTGTTGCTACCCTTCCAGCCTCCCATGGGGTCTGCACTTGGAGGAAGGCCCCAGAGGTTAAGCAGATTGTTTGAATAGGTTGTGGCTGGGAGATTGTGACCCCAAGCTGTCTAGTACTTTAAAAACCAGCCCTTGAATTTGGCCCAGAAGCGTACAGGCAGCCAATGCAGGCAGGGCAGAAGCGTACAGGCAGCCAATGCAGGCATGTTCATAGCTATGGTCCCAGTTACTAATCTGGCTGCTGCATTCTGCATGGGTTGCAGCTTCTGAACCATGATACTCAATGGGTGACGCTGGGCCAGTCACTCACTCATAGCATCACCTGCCTCAAAGGGTTGCTGTGACAATAAAATGCAGGGCAGGAGAAGGGTTACAGAAGCTGACTTGACTTGAATTCCGTATAAGAAAAAGGCAGGATATAAATAATCACTGAAATGTGCAGGAGCATTCCCCACCAGGGCTAGTATCAACACCAGGTAAGTATGGGCTCTAGATTTTCCAACGGGGCCCACTGCTGACAGCCCTGGACTCCCTTTTAACTGGCATTCACATCCAATGAACGATGGACAGATGAGTCCGAGATGACATTTAATGTCAACCATTCGTAGCACTGCTTCTAGTGAGATATAAATGCCACTCTTAGCTCCTAATCTAACCCTTGCTGCAGCCTTCCCCCACTTGCTGCCCAAATTCCCATAACCCCTGGCCAGTGTGACAGTTTTCCAGGCTGGCTGTGGATGTTGGGAGTTGTAGTCCAGGACATTTGGAGGTCACAGGTTGAGGACAGCTGCCCTACTGCCACCAGTCCTAAGTGCTTGCAATGACCAGGCTGTGCTGAAGGATCTGAGAAGGGAAGGCAGGGCCAGGCCACCAACCTTGCTGAAAGACCTTTTCTTGGTTTTTCCTTTTGCCTCCCCATCACTGTCTCCTTGTGTATCATGTCTGTTTCAGCTGCAAGCCTGTGGGGTGAAGACTGGCTTATTTTACCAAGTAGAATCCTGTTTGGCTACCAAGCAAGCTAGAAATACCTCAGTTCCCCCTTATCCTTTACTTTCCCTGTGGTTGATATGTGGATCGTCCTATTGTCTGAACCTACTCATGATAACCACAAACAACCCGTACAGAATACCCATGGTTTGTTGTTGGGTTGTGAACTATAGTCTGTTCATGATTAAAAAGTTTGCTTTGTTAGCACAAATGGGTTCAGACAACCCATGGTTCAATGACTCAAATACTGAATATGGGTTAACATGTTGTCCAAGCCCAGGCAATCAGCTGGATACAGAGAAAAATGAGCAAACTTGCTCCAACGACTTTTTAGATTCCCTTCCCACAGCCCCCCTGTGCCCCTAAGCTGCCCCACAAGGTCAACAGAACCCCACTGAGGTTCCCACAGAACCCCAAAGGCCAACAAAGGTAAGGCCTTTGTTGTGCAAGTGGAAAAGGCTTTCCATTTACAGAAGACATTGATGGATCCCAGCCATAAGATTGTACTGTAAGGAAATGCATCACTTTACATTTGGACTGGTCAGGGAACTATTTTATGGAAATCTTTTATTCTTTCTAGTGCCAAAGGTTCCATTTCTAAAACATTTTGGCAAAAATAATTGAAAATAAGTAGGCTGCACCAAGTCCCCTGCTTTGCATTCCTATTATTAATAACTGAAATTAATGTAAAGGGAAAATTAGCTGCTGTTTCTTTTTAAAGGCAGCTCTCCAACCCTGACACTTTGGGTCCCTACATAAAAAAGAATTTTTACCCCACAGCTGCATTTTCTATGGCTGACACTCTAGAATGGCAAGAAAGGACAGAAAAGCTCCATGTATGTGAGTGTCCCACTCAGTATTTTATCATTTGATGACTTATCACTCAGACATTTCACATTTTTCCAGTTAGTTTGTCCACCGAAAATCTGGTATGTTGTGACCTAAAAGAAACCTTGTGTTGTTCCTATTTCAGAGTTAATATTGTCTTAGAAAGTGCAATTTTACCAGGCTGAAGTGCTGATTCCATTTTCTGTAAGTGAAGTCTGCTCCAAAAAATGTGAAATCTGTTGCAAACCTAAGTGTCCTTACTTATATTTTACTGTGTCCAGTGAGGATTAATTCCTAGTAAATAGGTTTAGGACTGCAGGCTTAAGACACAATCCTATGGATTCTAGATGTTCTCTACACAGTTACAGGAGAAGCTGGAGTTCTAACTCTAGCTTTGGATGTACATTTCAAGGTCAAAGTTAAGAACTCTGATTTTGGGGCAACTTCTCTCCATTTTTGCAGTTGGTTTCAATCTGTCAGTGCCCAGCCTCAGCTCCAGACAGAAAACTGGCCTTGGAGCTGGCATTGTATATGTGAGGGGGGGCACTGGGGTCACCAAGAGCATCCCTTTGGGGTGTATCCTATGCATCACTTTGGGGCCTGCGCCAGTCTTCCTCACAAGCAGTCACAACACACTTAGAAACTCTCCATTTAAGTGGGGCAGGGAAAGTGTGGGGGCAACATTTAGCTCTGTGCCCTTTTGTTAATAGGATGTTTATAATCCTCAGAATTTGGAATGTGCCCTGAGCCACTTTCAGCCGTGGCTGGATCATGCCCATTATGGCGCTGTTTTTCAGAGACATTATCCTAACATTTCAAACCTGCTGTGAGGGTCTCCAGCTTTTTTCAACATCCATTTTTGTTTTAATCATCCTTAGGTGTAAACAAACAGGATATAAATGCTCATTACTAGCCGAATGGAAACAATAATGTGGGAGAAAGACAATATATTATCAACATATATAATAAAAAAATTACCACACTGATACAGCTATCCATTAGAGCCCACAATTTGAAAATACATTAAGGAACAAATGATCAAGAAATGAGGGTGTGTGGGTGGGTGGGGGGAGAGGATTAATTACCACTTTGCATCTCAGAGAGTGTTTTTCCATTAGCTACAATTAGTGCACTAAGGCTAAATTAAAATTATGCCCCATTTCACACTTATTGCAAAGAAACATTAAAGAAAGATAGGAGCAAGAGCAGGGAAATGAAGAAAAACCCTAAGCAAAGTAATTAATATATTGGCATTTCTGAAGCACCTCAGAGCTAATCACTCGTTGAGGCTTTTTAATTGTGTTTGTTTAACTAGTTCAAGTTAGGTGAGAATCCCAGGATGCCATCTTAGTTTTACTGAAATCATTGGGAAAAACATCCTGGTGACAAAATTGCTTCACATTTTACCTGATAAACTTGCTAACCGTCAATTCCCATTAACTACTTTAGGCTATGCCCCTTAAAAAAAACCTACACATGAGACTTACATAGTAGAGGAAATCTGCCACTGATTCAGCTGAGATGGTAATTCAATCAGCTTGATCTCAAAGGCAGTACAAAGTCAACGTACACTTGACCAGCACTGGCTCCGATCACGCCGTGAATCTGCACACCTATTACATTGATGCAAAATGAACATGGGCAGCAATGTAAATGGGAAGATGTATCCCTTGTACATACTGCTGTTCTTGCTCTTACAGCCACACTCCTTCAAGTCCATTTGGCACCACTGTTGCCATTTTTGACCATGACTTTGAAGAAACAGGGAAGTTTGACTACAGAGTGGATTCCTCGGCAACTCAAACAAACTCACCCTGGCAATAAGTTATAGTTGTTTGGTTGCTGACCAAACAAGCCACAGTATTCCCAACATAAAGGCCGCTTCCCTCTCCCCTTTAGTCTTCTCCTGGGTGTCTCAGGATGCTCCAAGAGAACTGAGTTGTTTCCCTGTTCTGCACACCATTCAGGCTGCTCTGGCCTTGCTGTGGCTTATTTCTTCTTTAAACTACCCCCACCCTTGAGATCATGTTCCCTGTATTGGCAGCAATGGGCAGTCCCTTCAAAGTACCCCCACAGGACCCTGAAGTGGCTGTCCATGGTTGCCAAACCAAATTTGCTCCCCTTAAGTTTCATAAATATTTGCAAAAACATATTAAATTGCTCATGCTGGAGCAACTGTTATGTCTTGTGACTCCAGTCATCATGGAACTATAGATTATGATAAATTAGATCCAGGATCTGCCTTTGATTGATGGAAGGACATTGTTCCTGGAAGGTGTCTATGCTCGATTTGGGGGTGGGAGGAATCCCAGCCTAACCACACCACAGCACCAGTGTCAGGTGCTGGTGGAGCTGCGTGGGAAATATGGTACAGGGACTTCTACTTCTGTCATTCACTGACATCTGGATTGAGCTCCATGTCCATAACTAACTGCACAGTCCTTTATGTCATCACATTTCAAGAGTCTGAGCCCAGCAGTGGCAGCTTCAGCAGGTGAAGAGTTCCAAGATGGTCAGCACAAACATGAATTAAGCAAAGAACAAGGTCCCAACAGGCAAACAGGTCCCCATGCAACACGGCAGACAAGGAGTAGGCAGAAGGATCATTAACGGACAGTCCTGAAGTACTTGTGCCAGGAATCAGTCAAGGTAACAGTCAGGAATCAAGAAAGCTGGATTTGGGAAGCTTGGGTCACCATTGTTTCTAGCAATTCTCTCAGTGATGTTTTTATGCAGAGGCTATCAGAGCCACATCCAAGCTGAATATAGCTGAAAAAGTCCCCCTTAAACTAAGCTCGCTTGTGTGTGGGCAGACTTTTTCTCACAAGGATACCTCTGGCTGAGTCTAATGCTCCATTTGAGTACTGTCTTTTCAGGCAGCACCTCTTCCGAATGCTTGGAAGTTCCTCTGTCTCCACCTCAGTGGCAGAGTCCTTGTCCCCTAAAGATGACACTATCATGGTAGTTGTTGCTGGTAAATCATGCACATTTACCATGCACATTTACCTGCATGGTAAATGTGCATAAGATTGCAGCCTGAGGGCAGCCATCTTCAGGACATATGCAACAACTCCAACATGGATGACTTAACCTGTTTGTGGGCAGAGGGGAGTGGGAAATTATGTCTTGAAGGAAACTGAATTTAACTATTCTGCAACTAGGGATGGATGGATGTGTCAGTTTTGTATTTCCCCACATTCACTTTGTACAAATGGCATGTTCTTTCCAACCAGAATATGAGGAAACTTTGCAAATGTTCTTTTCAAACAAAGAATAAATTCTCAAAAACAAACAGGAGCAACATTCTCACTGATTTGCACCAGCCAAATTCATTAGGTAAAGCTATTTCCAGCATGGAAACGATCATGTTGCACCTGCCTGCCATCAAGCTGTTAAAGAGGAAGCTGTCAGAAGAGGTGTTGGCAATCTTAATTCAGCACCAGAAACATGGCTGAATGGAAAAGGATTCCAACGCAGAGTTTTTAGAGCAAAGCCCTGCAAGTCTTAGGTCTGGATAAACAAATCTGTCAGTTTTGGTTTCTTCCACATACGATATTTTAAAACCAAGTTCCTTCCATTTTGCAAATGAATAATTATATGGAATTTGATAAAGTATTTTCAAAAACAAACTGATCAACATTTTCACCCATGCCTACTGGAAAGGATTAAACATTATTTCCTTGCATCCAAAGATGAGACATTGCTTTTTAGGAGAATCCATGTCTGATACCTCATTTTGACTCTGTTGGCTTCTTCTCCTCTAGTGCACACAAACACGTTAATTTCCTGCTTTGCCAGGACTGGTCCTTCTGTGAGGCTGGGCAAAGCCCCTGCCTCACTGGTGGAGGGGAGATATGACAGGTGGCACCATTTCCCCCTACTTCAACTTCCACTCCCACCAGAAGGGACCTTCAGAGGATGCTCCACACAGGCTACCAGCTACCTCCTGCCACGGAGTTTGCTGCAGAGGGAGCGGGGGCCAGTGGAGCTCCCCAAAGCAGCCAGTCACTGAGTGATGCCAACGGCTGCTCTGAAGAGCTCCAATTTCCTGCTGGCATTCCAGAGAGCTGAAGCATGGTAGAGATGAGTGAAAGGAGGGCACGCCATGAGGGGAGAGAAGAGCATGGGGAGAAAAATGGAAGGGAAGAGTGAGTGCATGGTATGTGACACAGTAAAGGAAAGGGGACCGAGGGCCAAGGGAAGATGAAAATGATGCAGTAAGGATAGGAAGCAGGAGGCTGTGGCGGAAAGTGAACATGTGTTTCCTCTCTCCTTGGGCTACCAGAAAGTATGCTCTGGGGCTCTGGTTTGCCAATATGCAGATTATCATGTTGTTCTTGATATTTGTGCTCTGCCTCTCCAGGGACCTGTGCTTTTCAATAAAGACTCGAGACAGAATCAGGATTTATCCATTTTTTTGCTCTCGCTTTCTGCCTTGGATACATTTCACAATCTGCCCTGGCCCTTGAGACACCAATCTTGTTATGCCTACAAAGGTCCTCCTGAATTACAACTCAAGAATATTATAAGGTGTGGAGTGAGGGAGCAACCTGCTCAGTCCTAACTTTTTCTTTCTGTAACTCCAGCTGCCATTGCTGTTCTGAGCATCCTTTTCGACAGATTTCTTGCTCACAGTTTGTGACACTTGAGTTGATCCTGATGAGAGATATTGTCCTATTGAAGCGTTTGGTTTGTCACTCCAGGCATATCAAGCTGAAGCTTGTGCTAGACCCATACGAACAAGCATTGCAGGGAGAAGCATTGCAGCAAACGTTCAATCGTGGAACATTAGAGAAAGCTGTATTTCACACCCCTCCACATTTATGATCCAGTTTATTCACTGCCCTGCTGCTTCCTGCAGGCATGGGACTGGAGGGGGAAGGCTAAAATCTAAGACACAAGTCACAACACACTTTTAAAAGATATACGTGCATTTTACACCCCCTCCCCCAAACTACAGGCAGGCATTCATTTTTGTACACAACCCAGAGAGTTTTAGCTATGGGGCAGTATAGAAATAAATGTTATGATTATCATTATGAGTACAGTTGCAATGATGATCATGATTATAATTACAATTACAATTATTACGTTTACAATTGCAAGTCTTACAATTAGAGCATAGCCCTGACTAGCATTGTCCTGCCTTCCATTGCCCCATCCGTCAAGCCTCCTGGCCAATGGTTATGCTTCCTGATCCCTCCCCCTCCTCCATCATCTACTGCATGGGATACATCAGAGTATCCAACATCATCTGGAATGATGAGTCATATCCAGTAGTAGTCCTACTTAAAGTAGACCCACTAAAATGAATGGGATTTAAGACAGTCACTAACTTTAAGTCCCTTTGATTCCAGTAGGTGCAATTGGTGGTATTAACATTGGATACTATCAGATGTTTCTGTTTATGTGTTTTTAGGATACAGGGTCCACTGTACTATAGCAAATAAAGTCATGTAAGAGAGTGAGAGGAAGGAAGGAAAGAAGGAAGGGAGGGAAGGATTAATTCTGGTTTTCAAGTTAGAATTATAAAGCTTTTTATTATAATGCTGATTAAAATTGGTGAGCCCCATTGGGAGTGAATTTTTGATGTGAAGGCTAAGCCAGTATTAGTGAAATAAAATAAAATAAAGTCAAGTGACTCAAATGGCCAAGAGCATCACAATCATAGTCAATTCCAAGCCTGTTTTGGTTGCAAAATGAGCAACTGACTAATTGTGTAAATGCTGTTAATTAGCTGTGCAGAGCCCCTAACTGGGCTTTCCCCTGTAACTAATAAGAAATCAATTAGCTAATGAAGTGGCCATTAAATGCTATGCTAATCTTTGCCAGGGTATTTTTTAATGTTTCTCCTTTTTTTTCTTTCTTTATGATCCTTCCTAATTGCCACTGCCATACGGAGCTCACAGCTTTCAGCATGTCTAATGAAACATCATTATATCATAACTGGCATTCTTGGAAGAGTTAGTGGCAAATCTGCTTCCCAATTATTTTTAATTGCCAGACATACACATAACTGGGCCTTTTACCAATCGGTTCAGAGCTGTGCACTGTCATGTAATATACACAAAGATAATGTTTGCCTTTCCTTGCATATAAAGGCTGGCTGAAGCATAGGCCACAATGAAGAATGTGTATTGCAACCCAAACAAGGAGCTGAAGCCATTGCTTTTCTCCCTGCCTTTGATTGACTTCGCCTTCCTACTGAGCCAGACAAATTGCAGCCTGGCAACGTTGCTACACTATACCATCTATTCCAAGCAGCAGCATTTACAAATTAAATAAGAGATGTTAACTTTTGCACAGGGATGTTTATGTAGGAATAGAGCCGCTTGACAACAACTGACTGCTGAAGTCTCAGGATACGCCATTTCAAATCCTTCCCCAACATCACTGCACCTTGTAGCTGTGCTTTCTTCTGCCTTCTTTTCCCATGCCCCACACAGCACACACACACACCAGCACTGACACTGGTGTCAGCACTTATTTTATATGCTGTTTCAGTGTGCATGGGAGGGGTCTCTTGTGGTTCTCAGACGCAAGAAGATTTGAGTATGGAATCCCAAATATTAAGCAATCTTCCTTATATATTATTTTTATGTGTGTTTCTGTTTTGGTGCATAAGTGAGAATACTGGCTGGAAACAAATACTGGCATGTACCCTACTGATAAATTCTCCACCACCGAGGGTAGGTATAATCAGGCACAAGCTGAGAACCCACATCCAGCATGGGCCCACCAAGAAGAGACTCCTGGAGCTGCCTGGCTTTTTACTACTGCATCCTACTTGTTCACTTGGAACTTTGTCAGGCCTAGATAATGGTCGAGGTCAGAAGGGGAAGCTTAGATGCCCTACCTCCTTGCTCACCAGCTCTCTGCATGTCAAATGAGTGAGTGGCAGCAAAGCTGAGAAAGAGGATGAGGAGCAAGCTGGTGGCCATGGTAATAAGAATGTGGACTTGCTAAGGCAGGAGAAACCTTCTGTAAATAAAATCTTTCTCCTCACTGAAGCCCTCAGCAAGATCCAGGATCAAACCCTTCCCTGTTCCACTCACATTTAAAATAACATCTGTAGGACTAAATCTGGATCCAGCCTGAGAATTCAGTTGATTTCAGCTGTTATCCAGAGTTTCTATATTGCCATCTTCATGTATTGTGACTGAGCCTTTCTCATTCCCTTCGTCCTAAACAATTATTTTACAGATACAGAAACTGAACTGGAGAAATAGTGACCCATCCAGAACTACCTATAAGAGGAGTCATCAATACATAACTTATGGGCCGTATGTGCTCACTGCTACAGTTCCCACCATCCTGCTGCCCCTCAGATTCAGATTTTAATGGCATCTGTGATGCCTACAGAGCACCAAAATGAGCAGAATTAGTTTGCACCCATGCTAATTCTGTAACTATTACAGATGCCTACATGTATATACACACATATTCATACACCATAGATACATACTGAAATACAGAGAGAAAGATGGGGGGGGGAGAGAAACAAAGGGGCAGTTTGGGGGCAAAAGTGCCCCCCCCCAGATTTTCCATAGTTGCCAGTCCCTAACCTAACAAGTTCATACTAGTCAAGCTTTGAATTCTTGACTTTGAGATCTACAACCTGATCCAAGGGATCATATTCATTTTTACTGAGACACTATCCATCAAGTTTGTATCTATTATTCCAAAAATAGCTGTTTACACATAAATTTAAGCTTTTAATTAATGTAGAAGTGTGAGGTGGGCTAAACAAAATCAAGGCCTATCCATGATTAACATTTTTTTTAAAAAATGTCAGTGTGATTGCAGTTACTATGGTATTTAGTCAGACCAGCGTACTGGATAGTTACGTTACAATAAACATATGCTCAGGAAATATGATTTGTTGAACTCAGTAGGATCTATTTTTCACTAAACAGACTTGGAAATCATGTAAGATAATGAAATCATGTGGCTGTCAACAATTTGGTTGCAGAAAGGGCAACCAAAAACAACAAAGGGCTTGGGCCCATTTGGGGCTCTTCAGTTCAGTATAAAGATAAGTCATATGGGGTGGGGGAAATGATAGAGGATTGCTATTTCCCTCTCTCTCTCTCTCTCTCTCTCTCTCTCTCTCTCTCTCTCTCTCTCTCTCTCTCTCTCATACTAGAATTGGAAGGTCATCTAATGAAGTTGATTAGTAGGAGATTCAGGAAATTCTTTACTAATCAGAGAAAGTGTAGAAATTGCTACTACAAGATGTAATGATGGCCATCAACGCAGATGACTTTAAAATGGGATTAGAGACATACATGAATAATAAGGCTATCAGTGGCTAGTAGTCCTAATTGCTCTATACTAGCACCACTGCTGGAGGCCACACATTCTATAGGCCACTTGCTGGGGAATGCAATGAAAGGGTGTTATTGTGTTTGTGGTTTTCCCACCAGCAGTTAATTGGCCAATATGTGATGAGAATGCTTGACTAGATAGGTCTTTGCTCTGATCTACCAGAGTTCTTCTTATGCTTTTGATTTTTGGTTTTTTGTTTTTTTTTTTCAGGATTAGAAATTTGCAGAGTTGGACTTGGCTAAGGGAGAACTAGACAGAAGTCTCTGTCGGGCCATCTCAGTCGCTGGGTGGTCTTGACCAAGTCATTCCTCTGTGACCATGGTTGCCTCATGTGTCACACCAGGAATAGTAATGATCAACTCCACAGGGTTGCTATGAGAATTCATGTGATAATTATCATAAAGTAGCCTGCCAGCTTTAAAAAGCTGTCAAAGACTTACATGTTAGAGCCACAATTTTTGCAAACTGTACTGTTTCCCATGATAATTCCTCCATATTTTAGCTCAGTATAAACAAAAGGTACAGATTATATGGAAGCCCTGGGTCTGGTAATGTAATAAATATACTCACAGCTGACATTTCCTTCTTGACTGAGATACCATCTGATAATGAAATTACATATAAACCATGAATCTAAATGATGTTCTGTAAATACATTTGTGCTGAAGTAGGTTAGATCAAGGCAGGATTAAAGTTGCTTTCTCTCTCTCTCTCTCCCTCTCTCTTTCCAGCACAATAGTTCATAGGACATCTGTGCACAGCATACGTACGTGTGTGTGTGTGTGTTTAAAGAATGTTTTCAAAAGGGATTCTGTTTTGGATGAAATGCAAATTGAATTGGTTAATTCTGCACCCCTGTTTTCAGGAAATCTGCCACCAGCAGCTGCCACTGTTTCAGATGTCAGAAGGATGCAGATATACTGTGACATTTTGTTCATTAAATAAACAAACCAGGTTCATGGTAACCACATTAGGTAGAAAGCCCCATCAATTCTCGTACATTTTGTTCACACAATGGGACGTGACAATTGTTCTTTAGCTTCATAAACACTGTACTGAAGAACAAAAGCAGGAAAACAAAACATATACTATGTGGCAACTGCAACAACGCTTAGGATACAATCCAGGGAACTGATTTGGATTAATGAGACATATAACTTTTTGCCCACGGCTGCCTATAATAAATATGGCTACAAATATGACTACTTGGGGAAAACAGCCATTGCCATTCAATTTTTCCCCTACGTAAGGCTTTGATCTTGTTTACTTGCTGAAATGAGGTTTCCTCTAGTACTGTAGCATAAATAGCCATAGAGAAAATGTAATAGTGCTTATTTACAATAGTTAGCAATAGAGTTGCAATCAACCTGCTCATATTTTAATCAAGTTTTAGGGTGGGCCATCAAAATCAGAAATACGTGTAATTCATGGTGGAATTCTGTATGTATACTCAGAAGAAAGTCCCACTGAACTTCATCCCTGGTATATAGATACAGGACAGTGGTGTTAGGCAGGTGTTACCTCACCTTCCAAGTTAGCCAAATCCCAGGTGTCAGCCATCCAAAATTCAGTGAACAAATCCACACAGCACTGAAGTCCCAATGCTTTGGATAGATCTGGGCTGCACCCACAATTTCTGGAATATTATTATGGCTAAACATAACAGAGGGCCAGTGTGTTTTAGGACTAGAGATACCTAGGTTCAAATTCCCACTTGGCCATGAAGGGATAACTTTCGGTCATGCATTGACCCTCAGCCTAGCTTACCACATTCTTGGAGGCTCCCTAAAGGAAAAAATGGAATAAATGCAATGAACTGTAATGCTTTACAGCCCAATATCCAAACAGTCTTATTCAAACTTATGTCCAATCCTCTGGGACTTAGAATAAAACTGTGTACATGTCTGAGCTGCAGATGCAGCGCTGGTGACCAGTGCAGGAAGACCAGCTGTGACTCTTTCTATCTGGCCCCCATTCAGATGAGGGGCTTCAGCACTGGGGCCCTATTTCTGCCTATATTGTGCCTGTTCAGCACCCATACGGCGCTTTGGTTCCCCTGCCCTATCGCTGTGGTTGTTGTTACAATTTAGTTTCATTGTTTGTCCTTTAATTTTAGTTTGTCTGAACACAGTGCCTATCCTGTTAAGTGGCCATAAGTTTTAATTTTAAGAGGGATTTGGAGACCCTGAGAAGCAATGGGGCATCCCCATTAGTGTGTTCATAGGTAGGGGGAGGGATGGTGCTGGGAGAGTAACAGGCCAACAGAGAAGAAGAGGGGTTAGATATTTAACTACTGCCCCCTCTTGTTTCTCCTCCCAGCCAGAGGTTTCCAGGTAGCTGTACCAGCCTGCCCTCAGGACTGGTGCTGCTGCTGTTAAACACCAGGTCAGCCCAGAATAGAATCTCCCCCATCCAAAATCTTATGCACTTTACATGGGGCTGTCTTTGAAAATAGTCCAGAAAGTTGAGTTGGTACAAAATAGGGCAACCCATCTTTTAACAGAGCACCCTAAATGAACATCTAAGCTCTGTCCTTTACCAGTTGCAGTCCAGACTCACTTTAGGGTGCTCACAGTAACATATAAAGCCCTAAACAGCTTAGGACCTGGATATCTAAAGGAACACCTCTTCCTGTGTGCGCCTACCTAGACCCTAAGATCATCTATGGAGGTTCTTTGTTGTGAGCCACGCCTAAAAGAAGTAAGGAGGGTGTCTATGAGGGGAAGTGCCTTTTCAGCTGTGGCACCCCAATTATGGAATGAGGGAGGTGCATCTGGTACCTTTCTCAGGGAGGTCTGTCTGGTGCTGATACTTTATACATTTTAGCACCAGGATAAAACCTTTTTATTCATCTGTTATTTTAATAGTTAAATAGGAGGTTACAATTTTATATTGCTTCTTATTCAGATGATGATGGATTTGTGGTTGATTTTTAATTGTTTATTAGATTATGCATTATTACTATTTTATTATTTTATGTATTTACCTGTTTAATTGCTATTTGGCTTACCCATTTTTATAATGATTGTGGATATGTTAATAGTTCTATGTTTTATGCTGTTTTGAATGATTGCACACTGTTCTGAAAGCAGTTGCTAAAGAACTGTCTATAAAAGCTTTAAATAAACAAATAAACGTCTCCTCAGAAGTTAATACCATTTGTTTCAATAAAGTTTACTCTCAGCCCAGATAATTGTGTATAAAACTGCAGCTTTGTTGCCAGTCCTAGAATATTTAGGATTGTAGTCTGAGATGACAAACTTATTCTCGCCTATTTGAAAGTAAGTCCCATTGACATCTATGTATATGTTTGACCAGGGGACTGTGATGCTAAATGCATGACCACTGAACCCAGTAACATTTATTTTAGCCACAGTTGGTGAAGATTAGCATGGAAAAATACAAAGTGCTTCATAACCTCATATTCTCCATCTTCTGTATGAGTCTACAAAGGGTTTTACTGTTATTCCAATTACACAGACTAGGAAATGTTTTAGAATTTGTGATTTGCTAAGGCCACCCAATAAGTTCGTGGCTGAAGTGAACTGTAAATTCAAACCTCCCAGACGTCTTTTTCCCAAGTGTGAAAAAGAGAAACAAGTGTAGAAGTGTTTCCTCCATTGAAGCAGCATACATGTTGGAGGCTGCTTGTCTGGAGCCAAAATGGAGTGGTTTTTACCCTATAGTATCACTCAAACAACAAAAAGGAAACAGGCATGTACGTTCTGGGAAGTACAGAAGACAGACCAGAAAAAAAATTCCAGAATCTTTTGGGGGTAAAATGATTATGAGCCAATCCGGCTCAACTTAACTGGAAGCTCTGGTAAAACCGGAAAGATACAGCACTTGATTTTAAAATGAGAGCTGTAATTGACCTAAATTCTTCTGAAAGAAACTGCTGGTTATGTCGGTAGAAAACATTTGTCATAACTATGGATATTGAATAACTGCATTGACTGACTAAAATCCAGTTCAATTCAAAACAGTGGGCATTTCTTTACATGTAGTATTTCACAGTAAAAGATTTTATTCTAGGACTGATCTATTATGCATAGTCACAGACATACTGTATATAGATAGTTATTGTGGACCTATAATACAACATTTTCTGTTCAGCTTGAATAATTTGTACTGGACCTATTAGAGCTTTGCAAGGATTCCCTGAAGAACAGCAAAAACAGCAAGAAGTCGACTCATCTGTTGAGTGTGTGCTCTGGGATTATATGAATAGTTACCTGAAGGCATGTCCAGAACAGCTCTAAGAGATGTCAAGTCAAAGTTCAGTTTGAAACCAAAGAACCATAGGAGGGCAAGCTGCAGGAACTGTGAGGTTGCCCATCAGCAGTGAGTACCCAGACAGCAAACCAAAAGTAGGCCCAGGGTTCCCAGCCAGTTTCTTCCATGGTGGTGATATATATTTCTATTTAAATATAGTTATCATTTCTAAATGTTCTCCTATACATTTTACCTTTGCACATGCAAATATTATGCAAATTGTTGTCCCCTTTTGACCCTTTTTTGTGGTGGGGGGGTGGGAATGATGTGAATTCTCTTCACTGGCGATGCATAGTAGTTACCCTATGCTACCCTAGCTGAAAATTCAGTGTAGCGGAGATGCTACAATACCAGGGTGGAGTGGTATGAACTGCTTTCCTTCACCATGTGGAACTCTTGTGAACTGAAATGTCACCATGAGTGTGTGATTTCACAAAAGCATATTTTGCATTGTTGTTGTTGTTGTTAGTCATGAAGTCGTGTCCAACCCATTGCGACCCCATGGACAACATTCCTCCAGGCCTTCCTGTCCTCCACCATCCCCGGAGTCCACTTAAGCTCACACCCACTGCTTCAGTGAGTCCATCTAGCCACCTCATTTTCTGCCGTCCCCTTCTTCTTTTGCCATCTATTGTTCCCAACATTAGGCTCTTCTCCAGGGAGTCCTTCCTTCTCATTAGGTGGCCAAAGTATTTGAGTTTCATCTTCAGGATCTGGCCTGCTAAAGAGCAGTCAGGGTTGATCTCCTCTAGAACTGACTGGTTTGATAGCCTTGCGGTCCAAGGGACTTGCAGGAGTCTCCTCCAGCACCACAATTCAAAGGCCTCAATCCTTCGGCACTCAGCCTTCCTTATGGTCCAGCTTTCACAGCCATTCATTGCAACTGGGAAAACCATAACCTTGACTATATGCACTTTTGTTGGCAGGGTGATGTCTCTGCTTTTTAGTATGCTGTCTAGATTTGCCATAGCTTTCCTCCCCAGGAGCAAGCATCTTTTAATTTCTTGGCTGCAGTCCCCATCTGCAGTGATCTTGGAGCCCAGGAAAATAAAATCTGTCACTTCCTCCATTTCTTCCCCATCTATTTGCCAGGAAGTGAGAGGACCCTATGCCATGATCTTAGTTTTCTTAATGTTGAGTTTCAAGCCAACTTTTGCACTCTCCTCCTTCACCCGCATCAAGAGGCTCTTTAGCTCCTCTTCACTTTCTGCCATGAGAGTAGTATTATCTGCATAACTGAGGTTGTTGATATTTCTCCCAGCAATCTTAATTCCAACTGGTGATTCATCTAGCCCCGCCTTTCTCATGATGTGCTCTGCATATATAAGTTAAATAGGCAGGGAGACAGTATACAGCCTTGCCAAACTCCTTTCTCAATTTTGAACCAATAAGTGGTTCTGTGTCCAGTTCTCACTGTTGTTTCTTGTCTCGCATATAGGTTTCTCAAGAGACAAATAAGATGGTCTGGTACTCCCATCTCTTTAAGAACTTGCCACAATTTGTTGTGATCCACACAATCAAAGGCTTTAGCATAGTCAATGAAACAGAAGTAGATGTTTTTCTGGAACTCCCTAGCTTTCTCCATGATCCAGCATATGTTGGCAATTTGATCTCTAGTTCCTCTCCCTCTTCGAAATCCTGCCTGTACTTCTGGTAGTTCTCAGTCCACATACTGCTGGAGCCTAGCTTGTAGGATTTTGAGCATCATTTTGCTAGCATGTGAAATGAGTGCAGTGGTGCGGTATTTTGAACATTCCTTGGCATTGCCCTTCTTTGGGATCAGAATGTAAACTGACCTTTTCCAATCCTGTGGCCTCTGCTGACTTTTCCAAATTTGCTGGCACATTGAGTGTAGCACTTTTACTGCATCGTCTTTTAAGATTTTGAATAGCTCAGCTGGAATACTGTCACCTCCACTAGCTTTGTTGTTGCTCAGACTTCCTAAGGCCCACTTGACTTCACATTCCAGGATATCTGGCTCGAGGTCAGTGACCACCCCATCGTGGTTATCAGGGACGTTAAGCTCTTTCTTGTATAGTTCCTCTGTGTAATCTTGCCACTTCTTCTTAATCTCTTCTGCCTCTGTTAGGTCCCTGCCATTTTGGTCCTTTATCATGCCCATCTTTGCATGAAATGTTCCCTTCATATCTCCAATTTTCTTGAAGAGATCTCTGGTCCTCCCTATTCTATTGTTTTCCTCTATTTCTTTGCACTGCTCATTTAAGAAGGCATTCTTATCTCTTCTAGCTATTCTCTGGAATTCTGCATTCAATTGGGAGTATCTTTCTCTTTCTCCCTTGCCTTTCGCTTCCCTTCTTTCCTCTATTTGTAAAGCTTCCTCAGTCAGCCATTTTGCTTTCTTGCATTTCTTTTTCTTTGGGACGGTTTTAGTTGCTACCTCTTGTATAATATTGTGAACTTCCGTCCATAGTTCTTCAGGCACTCAGTCTATCAGATCTAATTCCTTAAATCTATTTGTCACCTCTACTGTATATTCATCAGGGTTATGATTTAGGTCATGCCTGAGTGGCCTAGTGCTTTTCCCTACTTTCTTCAATTTAAGTCTAAGTTTTGCAATAAGAAACTCATGATCTGAGCCACAGTCAGCTCCTGGTCTAGTTTTTACTGACTGTATAGAGCTTCTCCATCTTTGGCTGCAGATCACATAGTCAATCTGATTTCTGCGTTGACCATCTGGTGATGTCCATGTGTAGAGTCATCTCTTGGGTTGTTGGAAAAGAGTGTTTGCTATGACCATGGTATTCTCTTGACAAAATTCTACCAGCCTGTGCCCTGCTTCATTTTGTACTGCATAGCCAAATTTGCCTGTTATTCTGGTTATCCAGTTGTCAGATCTCTCTGCTATGACTGTCCATCTTGGGTGGCCCTGCATGGTATAGCTCATAGCTTCATTGAGCTACGCAAGCCCCTTCGCCACGACAAGGCAGAGATTCATGAAGGAGCTATTTTGTATGCTTGTCCCTAAATTTATTTTGGAAAAGAAAAGGCATAATCAGGATTGTCTGGATGTTGTAAAACCCATTTGGTCTACATTTTGCAGATTGCCAGGTGATTTTTTTGTGTAAATGTGATGGTGTGCACTCGTGCAAATTTGCATTATACAAATTCACACTCCAAAAATGCATCCCCCCTCCAAAAAAGTGTTTTGGTCCACAGGTTGATGGAATCCACATGATTCTGGAAAACCAATCACTGTGGGATGCATGGGTTTGCCTCTTAGACATTCAAACATTTGAGTCTACTGTAAATTTTTCCAAGATCCTTATGTACAACAGGCCTTCTCTTCATTTGAGTTAAGGGCTTGTTCACTGGAGACGAGATCCACATTGGAAAGGAGGGGCTTGCACCACTATTCCTGCAGTAATGCCCACAAGGAAATGTATGAACTGGGGTCAAGTGCTACGTAATGTTGTGTAAGATCAAGTGATATATGCAAATGAGCCCTGAGCTAAATAAAATGGAGAGGAGAAAGAATAAAAATTGACTGGCTTTTTAAAGTGGGCATCATGGATCACAAAAGGCCAATACGGAATTTTTCTTCTTTTATTTTTGCTTTGAATAGAAAAATATGCCGTAGGAACATTTAGAAATAATACACCAGAAGAATCATGAACATTATCAAAAAGCAATGTTTCTTGGAATCATTAATTGGCTTATTGTATTTTTGTAGCACTCAGTCAGCTAAATGTGATTAAGTATTGCTGAACAATTGAGTCTAAAGGAGTCTAAATTGGTAGCCTTTGACTACTGAGAAAAATGAATACTAATCCTCTATAAATACCATGGAATAGGATTATATCTCCCACAAACTTACAGTACCATTTTATAATTTGTGGAGCAGGGCCCTGTCCCCTCCCCCTAAAAAAGGGAAGGGAAGAAATCTCCAGGGACTGCCCTAAATCCACACCACCTGTCCTTCTCTAATGTTCCAGTCCAGCCTTTAAATGATCACAAACAAAACAAACCTAACACCACCTGCAGTGTATTTCAAATGGTTCCACAGCAGGTGCCAGAGCTGCTAAAACCATCAATCCATTAATGGATGTTTAGTTCATTAATCATCATCCTTTTACTCAATTATTTGATCACCTATTAAATATCAATAGATCTGCATATTAACAATATCTCACTGCAGGTGCCTTTTCCAGGCACTGAAGAATATATGGGTTATGGGTTGTCTATATTCTCCCCCACCCCCATCATTTTTGCTTGCAGCAGCAAACCAGAACCAAAATAGCCTCCAAATAAAATAAGCGGGCTCTTAACTCTCACGTCCACCAATTAAGGCTTGCCTCTGCCCATAAAAGCTGCAGGGAGGAAACCTATTGATTTGAACCAATAAAAGAGTGCCGCCTTGAAACCCTGCACTCCTTGCACTTCCCCGTCTTTTTCACAGGGGAGCAGATTTGCTGTGCTTATACTGCAACATAACCACCCAGGAGAGGGGGAGGAGGGGGAAATGCAGTACAGGTAAACCTGCCAGTTCCTCCCAGCATGTAAGGGAACGAACCAGGATCATGAAAGCCACTTTTTGCTGATGTTCTCTTTCATTGAAGATTAAGCCCCCATTTGTTTTCAAGCATTTGAAGTATCATTCCTAATGATCCTCTAGACTCAGAACCAAAGTTGTCTTCCTGACAGCAAGTGCCAAGAGTGATTACACGCACCCTGCCAGAGATCCTCACCTCGATCCAGCTTTTTCCCAGAGTCCAATCATCGTCAAGAAAGACAGGAGGCAAGGCTGCCAACAGCCAAGAGCATCCCAGCCAAACCCTTCCCCACATCCCTTCACTTAAAATAACTCTGCAGAGGCAATCATAAATAAGGAAAATCAATTTCTCAGTAACAAAAACTGACAAACAAAGATGGCATGTTTACATAATTAGATGTTGCTCCCCCCGCCATTCCTCTTTGTTCTGTGATGACTTTATGAAGCTGATTATAAATAACACAGCATTATTTGTCTGCCGATCACTACACAGACAGGCTATATAGACTACTTTTATATATAATGTGTGTGAGTATGAAAGAGCACATCATATGCATACAATAGACTTTTCAAAATATTGTTAATGTGGAGCTTTAGCCCTCTGTGGCTGCTTCTGTTGTATAAACAATTCATTAAAAGTTAATTAAAAGGTGAAGTTCAAAATGCAGTTTCCTTTAGCTAATCCTCCTAAGACAGCTCAATATGGCAGAAACGTATCTATTGGGCTGTTATTAGAAAACAAAAGGGCAAATTGTCCAATTAAGAGGTTGGTGTTTACAACAGAGAGGTTTTCTGGCTGGCAAGACTGAATTCAAATTAATTTTAATGCAGTTTAGTTTTCCTTTGCCTAAATTGTTCACAAAGAAAATTCCCCAATGAGAACTTTTCAAATACCAATGAGAATTCTCCCATAGGCTGAATAATCACTTGGTTTATTATTGTCAAGCACCCATTTGTGAAGTGTTCGAATCATTTAAGTCATCTTTCTACTGACTTTAAAATGGGAACCAAGATTGGCACTAGCCGTGGATGGTTCAAGCTATGCATGATAGGGCTCACAGAGATAGGATTCGTACAGTTCTTCCATCCATGGCATGGGCTCACAGAGATGCAACTCTGGCACTTGTTAATTAGAAGAAATGCCACCCACATCAGAATTCCCTCTGAGCTTAGCTTAGCTCATTACAGATTCTTGGGGAAAATTAATTTTCTCATCAATATTGACTGTGTTCTGATAACACAGTAATTCATGCCCAACAGTTTGGGATAGGTTGAGTGTGGGTTGTCACTGAACCATTGGTTGTTGTTGAAACAGGGCTCTCACGTCTGAACCCAGCTGAAATGACAAACCATGGTGAACAGCCTATAGTTCACAACCCAACAGCAAACCATGAATTCTCCTCATAGACTTCTGTGTTAACAAGCCTGCATTTTGGGTTTGCATCTTGAAGTGAATCAGCCTGATTGGAACCTCCCAAGCTGATGCACAGATAGCAATGTTGTTATTCGTTGGATTTAACATTTATCCAAATTTTACAATGTAACATAGAAACATAGAAACAGAGCGAGTCAGAAGGGGTCTCCTGGGCCATCTAGTCTGACCTCCGGCACCAGCCAGCTCCGCACACAACATGCCCACCATGTGCATGACCAGCCTATTTTTTTTTTTAGAAATTTTTTATTAAACTTTTAAACTAAAACTACATACATCAATCATTGTACACATCAGATTTACTGGGACAGCCCCCTACAACATATCTTTTAACATTCTATGATCATGCTAAAATCCATTTATAATAACTTGAAAACATCTTTAGATCAAAACCAAGTCCCATGTCTCCAGCCAAATAAAAAAGTAATTCCAAATTTGATAGAAGTCACTATCTTCCTTCTTCCTTCCTCCAGGCATGAGTTTGGACCAATCACAAGCTCTCAGCCTAACCTACATCACAAACTTGTTGTGAGGATAAAATGGAGGACCAAGAATATGTAAACCAGCATGAATTCCTTGCAAGAAAAAGATAGGACATAAATATAATAAATCAAATAAATATATAAAAAGTCTATCTCTTTAGCGATATTGCATGTGCCCATGAGTGGTGTAGAAGACACTCAAAAGCACTTTTAGTTTAGTGGATACACATACTGCAGGGCAGAAATTATGATAACACCAATGTACTTGACAGGATGCAAGTACAAAATACCTATTAGTGTAATAATTCTATCTGGACAGCCAAAAGAGTACCAAAAATGTGCAGGCTTTCAAGATTTCTAGATCTCTCCACAAGGCAAATATTGCAAGAAGTGGCAAGAGGGAAGAGGAAAGGAAGTGACTTGATGATGAAATCAAGGTGTCTCTGATCGCAGGTTTGAGGTAGAATGGGGGAAGGATTTGCAGATATTAAAATCCTCATCATTATCATCATCTTTTAATATAATAATATATGAGATTAAAATTTGTCATGACTTTTTTCATTGATTCTAATGAGATCTAAATGCAATGAACTTAGGCTACAATTCTATGCCCATTCACCTGGGAATCAGCCCCAATGAATTCAATATGACTAACATCTGATTCAACATGCAAAAATTGTGCTCTTTATCTTTTTTCTTTTTCTTCTCTTTCTTTCTCTCTTTCTCTCATAGTTTAAATGCATGTTTTTCACCCAATATAAGGATGTTAAAAATAAATTCAAGTTTTGCAGTGTTTCTTTTACCCACTGCCAGATCTTTTAAAATTTTTATTTGTTATTTTTAAAAGCCACAGGGTATCTTCTCCTTTAGTGCACAGAGCTTTACACGTGAAATTCCCAATCTGTTGAGGTGATAATATACTCCTTAATTTGAAGCTATTTAATGCTCCTGGTTTAGCTTTTTAATAGAAGAGTTACAAGCACTCTGGCTGTGAGCAAAGCAGTATTAAAATCCCTGGCCAGGTTAATGGTAAGTGGCTTTTTATTTGCTAAACTGGTTGCAGCTTTCCTTCCCTTCTGGGAGCGGGTGTGCTTTTCACTTTCCCTCCAGCAATTATGCCATCACTAAGTCCATGAGGGTCTGAATCTCTAGCAAACTCAGATATTTCTGGAGTGAAGGTCTGTCAAAGGACAGGCCTGCATTTGAAGGCAACTTCTACTTAAAGGGTTCAGAACTTCTTTCATTCTAAAGGCCAAATTTAGTTCTGAATGAGGAGCTCACAGAAACCACAGTCCATTGATGAGCATGTCCGAAAGACAAGCATCTTTCTCCTGCCAGTCACTAAGCCTTTGGAGAGGCAGTTCAACCTTTGAGAACATTGGTGGCATATGGACACATCCAGAAACCACAAGACTGATGGCTGAAGGAAGCAGGTGGGGCCTATTGGAGAATACTTGAGGACCATATTTCTCCTTTGGACCTCAGGTCCTGCACCTCTGCTGTGTTTGAAAGACTGTACCAGTCCACATAAAGAACTGCAAGCAGGGCAAGCAGAGCCCTTGATGTTGCTCAGCCACAGTTAGTATCTGGACAGCAAACTGAGCAAGTGCACAGGACTCTTGGTTATAGTCACTTCCACTATGGTGAGGTGTGATACACTTCATGAGAGTCATAGAAACAGGGAAATAATTATTTGCAAAACTACAATCTACTAACTTTGGAAAGATTTGGTGCTCTCTTGCTTCTGTTTTGATATAGATTCACCCACAAACTTTTCAAGCAAAGCAAAGAAGCAGCTGGCCAGTTTATATAAAACTGAAATAAAAGAGAATTCTGTTTCTATGGTTATCAAGAAGTATAAGCCTAGTGAACGGGCAGAGCCACTACGGATTAGAAGCCTCTTAAGCACTCTCGGCCTCACTTTCTCCTTTTAAAATGCTGCTTCATGTTCTTATTGCTCCCTAAATGGTAGAAATCTCCAGGAATTGCTTCCTTTGGAGGAAAGTGAGTACTGTAGATTTTGAAAATAATATGTATTGATTTATAGCAATATAGGCTAAGGAGACATCAAGGAGAAGTGGGCAGGCCATGCAACCCCAAATTGAGCAATTCCCAACTTCAATGTATATTAATTTTTCAAAGGCAAACAAAAGATTTTAAATGTTTAACATGCATAGGATTGCACCATTTATTTATTTGTTTGTTTATTTCTATCCCATCGATCAGCCAAAAGGCTTACTGGGGGGGTTTACAAATCAAAATTATAAGAATTTGATAAAATCAAAGAAGAATTATAAGAAGAATGATAAAATCACGAAAGTGCAATTAATAAATACAATAATGCAATAATCTGCCCTCTGCTACAGCTGCAAAAACAATCTCAGAGCTACAGTAAAAATATAGTAAAAGATGAAGATAAAAATATAACTATTGAAATACTAGGAAAATAAAAAAGGTTTCATCTGGCACCAAAAGGAGCAAAGACTGGGCACCAGGCACACCTCTTTGGAGAGCTGATCCCACAGATGGGGTGCCAAATGATTTGCCAGTTTGCCAAAGATACCACCAAAGATTGCCAAAGGAAAAAATAAGTTTTTCCCTTTACCCAATAGCAAAGAAATATTGCTGGTTTCCTTAGGTTGTTTGAAGATTTTCTTTATCACAAAATACTCTTAAAGCATCAGGATACCTTCTGCTAGACAATTCTGAAAACTTACAACCACGTTCATTTTCTCTGGCCAGAATTAGCTGGTATTTTAAGTGTTCCTCAAAAATGTTTTAAAACAATACACTCTTACATTCAATCTGGATTGGTATTATTATTTCTATACCACCCCACATCCAAAGCTTTCTGGGTGGTTTACAACAGATCGTAAAAACATTTGATAAAAAGACAATAAAATATCATAAAATCGGGGGGGGGGACCCTTAAAAGGTTTAAAAGAGTTAAAAGCACGCACCAAAAACAACCAATCGTGAAAAAGAATGGCTCTGCGAAACGCCTGGTGATTCCTCTCAAGCCCTGGGTGGCCAATTAAGTCTTTAAAGGGATTAAAGAAGAGAGCCATCTTAACCTGGCACCAAAAAAGATGACAAGAATCAGTCATAGACAAAAGACAGTTTTAACAGATCATTTCCCCCATGAAGGAATCTTTCTCCTGACATTTGTTTTAAACCAAAAGACAAAAGAAAGCCCAGCTTCAGAAGCAGGGCCACCCCTACCATGAGGCAGAGTGAGGCACTGGCCTCAAGCAGCAGATGCTTGGGTGGCAGCAGGACCACATCCTGGTGGGACCTCCTGAACCTCTTGCCTCCTCCTCTCTGTCTGAGAGAGGAGCTGTGTAGGCTACCCAGCCTGGCATGGACCCTCTAAACTAGGCCGCAGTCTCAGATGCCATCCTAGGCTCTGTGCTGAACAAGTTTTACCTGCCCGTCCAGTTGGCTTTTGCAAACAGAAGTGATGTGGGTCCCATCTTACCCTTCATCTCAAGCAGCATAATATCTTGGGGCAGCCCCATTCCGGAGGATGCAGAATTAAGCAGACAAGCAGTGACAAATAGGGGGAAGTTGTTTGACAGGTTCCCCTCCAGCCATTTTCCTGCTCAAAATACTCCTCTCCCCTGGGTTTTTCATCCAGTGGGGAAAAAGAGGCAGAAACCCATGTCTTTCTCCTTTTCCAGAGAAGAGCAGACGGGAGTATTTTGAACAGGGAAATGCCTGACGGATAAATGTTTGGGCATCTTTCCCTCATGTTGCTTAACTTCACAGCTTTCTGAGACTGTTTGGTTAAGAAAAAGGTGTTGATGGAAAGGGAAATTACATGAAAGGAAGATGTGGTATAGCTAAGGAAGTGCCCAGTTGGTATTTTGCCTCTGCCATAAATGGCCTTCAGCAGCCTCAGTCACCTAGCTGCAGTATGGGCATAATGAGATCCACTTAAGTACAGGATTGTGGTTAGTGTATGTGAAGCCCTTTGGACACCCCATGGCACATAATAAGTATGTATGTTATGTATGACTGTTAGTATGACTAAGTATGACTGTTAGTCAATATGCAAAATTTCTTACTACCAGTAATAGTAGTCAATATGTGAACATCTCATTTTATGCTCACAACAATACTGTGGTGTAGGCTATGCTGAAAGGTCAAATCATTCCATGACAAATGGAAGGCATTTGCTGCTCTTCCTCAGGCAGCAGAGAGAGAGAGAGAGAGAGAAAGAGAGAGTGAGCAAGCAGGAATGTGTTTTCTGTATCTGTATGTTTTCCTTATATGCTTATAGCAAACTTGCATTGCAGTGGTCTTCTGTGGAAGCGATATTTGCCTTTTATTTCCAGGAATGCATGGAATAGAACTTACACTAAAATAAGAGGCAAAAAGAAAAAAAGATTTGGATTATCCTTGTAAATTCTGTGTGTGAGTTTTGTGTGCACTAATGCCATGCATGGGTGCAGAATAGGGACCCCACTGCAGAACAGTGATCCCCAGGGCCAGTCATGGCCTTGATCCAACCCTGATTTCAGGGGGCTTTTGAGACCCAGATGGGCCCCTCTCTGTCTATCCTAAAGTAAAATGAAGAAGAAAAAGAAAAATGTAGGAGCTAGGCACAGATTTCGGTAATATCTGTTTTGGCCCTAACTCTAAACTCTTTTACAGGATATCCAGTTCTCCTTCTCTATTCTGTTACTACCGTAGAAGGTGAGCCTGTTTGAAGATTTCTAAATACTGTTAACATGCTAACAGTGGAACAAAATTTTCCAATGCATTTGCCTAGCTAGTGTGACTGTGTGTGTGCGTGCGTGCGTGCACACACGTGTGTTCCTCTTGGGTTCTTCTGTGTCTTCCAGGTCTTCTGTCTTGAACAACTATGGCCTGGCTCCTACTCTGTGAAATTCAGTAAACCTGTTATCTATCATAGCAAGCCTTAAAATCTGGCATGTACCAGATGGACCCTATTCCATTGCTGAAAGGGAGCACTGTCAGTCTTCGCCATTGATATGAAACAAAAGTCAAGATTATGAGAGAGCGCGCGATCGTGCACATGGGCATGTACATAAATGGGCTCGCATGCTGGTTAAGCCTTTGCTCTGACAATCTGGCTTTTGTACATTCTGGAAAGCTACACAGTGCACCTGAGCATGCTCGGCATCACAGATGTCAGGAGGAAATGATATGTGAAAACAGTGTACTTTTAAAAATGCAGCACTTCTGTACCTTCTTAAAAGAAACTTTCCTTCTTGTCTCTTCCTCCCCACCCCGACCCATTATTCCTTCCCCCTGTTGCCAGTTAAAATGAACTGTCAGAGCCTGGATAAAGATACATACAGGACTGCATACCTTACCAAGGCTGGAGTGCCTGCTAGACTTTGATCTAATTCTATTTGCTGCTTTATGATGCATGGAGCTGTCAGATAAAGAGGTGTTCAAAAAAGGGGGGAAAAGAAAGAAAAATCCGCCTGAGCTGTCAGTCCTGACAAGCCCTGTGATGGATTACAGAGAAAACAAAAGGGTTATCACCTTAACCACAAACATTTATATCTTTTTTTTTCATAAGGGGGCTTCAATCAACGTGTAGTTACCACGGTGCAGGTTGTTGTGAAGCCTGTATGAACACAGATCCAGTGACACACGTTGAAACAGCATTTAAAAAGTACAACACACCCACGTTGGTGCTAATATGATGTTGACATGGTGCAGTCACGCTTGCTCAGATCAAAGAAGGGCACCCTAGAGTTTTCCACGAAGAGAAGACATCCTTGGATTCTTATGCTGCCCCTGGTTTACCTGGAATGAATAAAGTTGCAAACGGAACCTAACTCGCAGAATTATGAAATATGATCGTATCATTACTGGATGTGGTCAAAAGTGCAATATCTGGCAAAAGCAAAAACGTTCTTGGTTTCAGTTTTGTGTAAGAAGAAACAGAAATGGGAAATGGGAATGAAGACAGAAAGGAGACTTCTTTTCATAAAATTAGCACAGCTGCTTTGGTTTGCCCAAAGGCACCCATTCTTGAAAAATGAGTGTTGCAGCAAACAAGCTTAGCAAGAGTAGAAGGTTGTGCGGTGTAGCATTAGAGTGCTGGACTGGGACTTGATGGATCTGAATTCTAGTCCTCACATGGCTATGAAGTTCACTTGGAAGAATTTGTACCAGTCACTGACTCGAAGTGTAACCTACCTTACAGGGTTGTTATAAAGATAAGATGAGCAGTAGAGCCATGCAAGCCTTTTCTTGGGTTCCTTGCAAGAGGAGAAAGGCAAGATGCTAATGCAGTAATAGACAAACAAATAACTTGGTATTCTAAAAATTGCCTACTTTTTCCTAATTTAGTTAACTGACATTATACTACAATATCAGGCAGGTACAAGATGAATGGATCATTGTCGTCGTTGCTGCAGTTGCTGTTTTTACAGGAGTGATTAAGTGCAGCATGCAGAAATGTACATCCCTTTACCAGGTCACAGTAGGGAGTGCCACCTGCTTGAGGTTTTGTACAAAGGAAGTCACACTGCTGAGATTCAAACTTTTCAGACAAAGCTGCACTGTTTCTGTACAGGTAGTGTACTGTCTTTCCAATTTAGCTTTCACTGGCGATCCAGAGTCCCAGTATGGAGATGCTCAGAGGTGGGTTAAAGCAGGGGTGCTGAACCTCCTCAGCCTGAGGGCCTAAGTCTGCTTCAGAGAAGGTTATGGAGGTTGCATTCCAGCAGGGTGGCAGACGCCAATGGAAAATGAGGCAGGAGCAAAACCCAAACATACTTTAGCTTAAAGTCTTTATTGTCGGTAACTAAGCCTACCAGAAACTATTCCCAACCATTTTGAATAAGCAAACACTGTAAACGCCAGGTGACCACCTAAGGGTATGGGGACGGGGAAAGTGAGTGTTGCCATCTAAAAAACTCTGAGGAGGGGGACAGATTAGCACTCCAGGTGGGCAGTATTTGTTCCACAGGACTGATGTTCAACACCTTTGTGTTAGAGTTACCACTCCACAGTTTTGGTCCTGTTCGCCAGATCATAGAACAGGAGCGTAGGAACGGAACTGCACGATGCCTCCAGAAGGTGAGTTCATAAATGTATCTTTGCTGTGGGAACAAAGGTAGGAATGATATATAGGGGAGAGACTACGCAGCAGGGAGAATAAGTAGTGGGGAGAGTTTGTTTGTTTGTTTTTTAAAAGCTTTTCTATTTCATCCCCTACAAATGTCTTGGGACAGCTTACAATAAATAAATAGAATAAAACAAACCTCACAGCATCCAACCGTTAATATACTACAATCCCAGTTCAAATCAATTAAACATGGATTGATTAATTTAACACAGGGAATTTAACACATGAGGATGAGTATTTAACACTTCCCAACTCCGAAGTTTCTTCTGCAGAAATTTATCCCTTGGTGAAGCTGCTGCCCTGTGGCTAATAATGTTCTCACCCTGCTGTAAGTACTTCTACATCAGACCTTACTTGTGGGCTGGAGCAAATGTGACAGTGGGAAATCAGACAATGGGACTCCTTGGAGCGCCATTCCCACTTCCACCCTGAAATCCCACTCTAAGGACTCTCCCAAGGCAAGAGAAAGAAATAAAAATAAAACAAAAATATCTGCTCTGGGTGAGCTCCGTTTGGAAAAGTCCTCAAGCAGCCTCTCCAGAGAGGCAGGCAAGCCCACATGTCGTGCTTTTGGGTCCTTCCCCAAAGTGAGGCATGGTGGCTCTGAAAGCTGTCTGTGTGAGACTGCCTTATACACAGTGTCTCAAAGGAGCCCACAAAGCACAGTATTTCAGCCTAGACAGCTCCAGAGATTCCACACTGGTACTTCGTTCTTCGTTCATAAGACAATTTATGCCGCTGCTGCTGCCTCGGCCTCTTCCTAATGGGTTGCTGGGAGCACAACTAGAGTCTGTGACTCAAGCTTTTGCTCCTGCAAATTGTGTCTCTACCTGATAGGATGCTATTAATAGCATGCTTCTGGGCAGCAGCCAGAAGAAGGGCCTATTTGGTCATTGCACCCCATTTGTGGAATTAGCCCCTCAAACAGGTACACCTGTTTTCTCTTCTGTGCCAGGTAAATTAATAGCTAATTTTTAGTTTTAATATTGTATTTTATTACATATTACTTCTGTACTTCTGCCAACTAGATTATGGCTGCTGTGGGCTTGTTGTTATTGGTTGTTTTATTGGTTTTATTATTCTGTTGTTAGATGGTGTTTCTGTTCTTGTTTACATTTTTTTTTATTTTGTTAACTGCCCAGAGAGCCTTCTGGTTATTGAGTGGTATCAAATGAAATTAAGTGATTAATTAAATTTGGAAATGCCAACCAGCCCTCTTTCATTCGTTTGCGTTATCATCCCATAATAAGCTGTTAATATGTTCTTGCCGTGGTGTTTTTATGACATAGAATCATAGAATAGTAGAGTTGGAAGGGGCCATGAAGGCCATCACATCCAACCCCCTGCTGTTGCAGGACACCAAGAAACCCCATCCCACTCAGATGGCTGTCCAGTTTCTTTTTGAATGTCTCTAGTGTGGGAAAGCCCACCACCTCTCTAGGCAGCTGGTTCCACTGTCGTATTGCTCTGACAGTGAGAAAACTTTTCCTGATATCTAGCATGAACATGGGTTGTCACAACTTCAGTTGATTATTCTATCCTCCACACTGGTATCAGCGAGAACAGATCTTGACCATCCTCTTTGTGATGGCCTTTGGGTACTTATAGAGTGATATCATGTCCCCCCTCAGCCTTCCCTTCTCAAGGATGAACATGTCCAGTTCTCTCAGTCTCTCCTCATTTTTGCTGCTCTCCTCTGGACACTGTCTAATTTTTGCATCTTTCTTAAACCTTGGTGTCCAAAACTGGCCACAGTATTCCAGGTGAGGTCTGACTAGTGAGGAGTATAAAGAAACTACTACTTCTTGTGATTTGGAAGTAATACTTCTGTTAATGCATCCTAAAATAGCATTTGCCCTTTTGGCATCTGCATCGCATTGTTGGCTCATGTTTAGCCTGTTGTCCACAATTACTCCAAGATTTTTTTCTTTTCAGGTTGGTTGAGCCATGTATTCCCCATCTTGTTTCAATGCATTTGGTTTTTCTGAAGTGGAAAACTTTGCACTTGCCTTATTGAATCTCATTCTGTCTCTTTCAGCCCAGTGTTCAAGTTTATCAAGATCTCCCTGGATCTTCATTCTGTCTTCTAGGGTGTTTGCTATTCCACCCAGTTTTGTATCATCTGCAAATCTGATTATCTTTCCTTGTACTTCCTCATCTAATTCATTAATAAAGATGTTGAAGAACACTGGACCCTGGACTGAACCCTGTGGCACCCCACTAGTTACCACCATCCAATTTGAGAAGGTGCCACTTGATGAGCACACTTTGTGTCCAATTTAGCAGCCAATTTTGGATCCACCTAATAGTTTTTCCATCTAGTCCAGTGTTGATTTAGTTCTATCAACAAAGGTAAAGCTGCAAACATTGAAATAACAGTTGGTTATATCATAATCTATCAAATAATGAGTTCTTCAAAACCGTATCTCAGAAACCTGTTTTTGGATATCCAGAATGTGCACACACACACATGCATATACACTGGGTTGTACATCAAACTAATTGTCTACTAGTAGACCAGAAATCATTCTAGAAAGGGGTCCTCTTCCCATACAGACCTCTCACACAACACCAGAGCGTTTGGGGTCCCCCTGAAGCAAATTATGGGTACTAGGAGAGAAGAGGAAGGGAAAGTCTGCTTGCATTATGCTGGTGCTCCATGTTGGGTTTTCAGTGTATTGGCACGATTGTGTCATTATAACTTCTGAATAACCTCTATGTAGGCCTAATGGAAGAGGGGGGTTTTAAGCACTAAAATTAGAAAAACTGAGTTAGGGCAAAAAAAGAACATGGGAATTAAAATATCACAGTGGGGGGAAGCCCCCAGAGTGCCTGATGTTTTCAACAAATCACACACCAATGCAGACAAAATCAATCGCCAAATAAACTCTGCATTTCTTATTGAATAACAATTGATTACCATGAAAAAAAGGTTGTTAAGCAAATTGCTCATCAATAAAGACTAAATCCTTTTTAACCTAGTTTATGGTGCTGAAATCAAAGTTGTCTGCAGTCATAGACTGATGATGAGTTGTTGCAGCAGTCAGTTAAACATTGTTTTCATGATAGCATAAAATAATTTATGGAAAATAAATAGATAAATAAATAGCAACAGGTCTCCTTTGATGGCATTATATTTCTGATCAACTTCAGCAAACTTACACACACACAAACACACGCACGTAAGCAACATAGTGTTGCATTTGTGCATCGCCAAAACAAAAGACCAGCTTACCAAAATATAAGACTGTATTTGCTGTTAAGTAGGAGACCTAGCCACCTTGAACTGCATCACAGCTGAACTGGAGTTTCCAGCCAGCCAGACCATTAAAATTCCTTTTCCCAAAAAGTTGAAAGCCAAGTAGCTTTAGCATAGATGGAGTCTCCAAACTAGGCCTAATATACACATCGCATGAGACGAATGACAAGTAGTGCTGCACACAGGTAGGACCTCAGCTAAACCAGGTCAGGTCTCCTCTATGTGTTCTGTTAGCACACCAGGGGTTGGTGGACAATAACCAGCATGCTAACACTACATGCATTTAAAGTCCCACTTGAAACAAAATGCTGGGTGCATCCAATACCACAGGCATACATACTTCTGGCCTCAGAAGAGTCACATTTAAATTGGGCCTCATAGGCAATAATACACTGGGAATTCAGCTAGCTAGAGCACAGGCCAATGTGAAGCATATGATATTATTTATGGATGCATGAAAGCAATCTGCTTTAATTCAGATGCTTTAATGCAAAGAATGGCAGGGTTACCAGAGGTTAAAGAGAGGCTGATGGTTTTTTAAACCACTGCCCCCACCTCCACCTTTCTCCGAAAAGGAAAAGTTAAAAAATACAGGACCTCTCGTTTCATTTTCTTCTCCCCCATCTCTGCCAAATCATGAATATGATGAAAAGGGCCTCACCCTCACAACCTGCTGCCCACTGGATGTGTTTAATCACCCCTGAGGATTATGGGATATGTAGTACCACACATCTGGAGGGTAATAGATGGGGGGAAATTGGATTGGCCTAAAACAAATGGGAAAACATGCAATGAAAAAAGACACACTGAATCTCATCTATTCAGCATTAAGAAAAGCAACATTCAACATAAAACAATGATAGGACAGTTTTGCAATCCCATCACATCATTAAGAATTAAAGTACTTATTATCCTGGTTCACAAGGAATGCTAAATGGTTTCATGCATGATAGGGTGTCCAGATAAACATTACCAAAGTAGAGGAAAGGCATCACCAAAAATCTGACAAAAAACAAAATAACCTTTGTATTAAAATGTGTATATGTTAAAATTTGCCACATGTTGTTCATGTATTCACTGTTAATGAGCAACTTTGAACCGCACCTGCTGCTTTCTTTCATGGTTCTTTGACAAGATAGTCCCTTAAACAGAGGATTGTCCTCTGTAAAGTAGAACACATGGTCACTTCAGTGCACCGCAGTACCCTTTCTGTGGTACAGCCATGAACCAGATTTGGTTTCTTTTCAACTATCCACTATTCAACTATTTCAACTATTCATTTGTCTGAACCTGAACAGATTAATTTTTCACTATAGTCTAAAGAGGAAAAAAAAATGCCATGACCCAAGTTCAAACCAAGTTTTACAATCCTAAAATAGAGTAAGATAATTTGTATCCATCCAGATGTTTTGACTCACAACTCAAATGATCCTTCACCATTGGCTATGCTGATTAGAGCTGATGGGAATTGCAGGCCAAAACTTCAGAAGGGCCAAAACTTACCCCTGGGTGAAATTGAAGTTCTCAGATTGAAATGAGTTTCCAGGTTTCCAACCCATGCCTCAGAGCTGCACTGAATAATCGAAGAGGAGAGGCGTGCACCAGTCCAAGGCTCATTTGCAAGGACTGTGGCTTAGTAGGAAGTCTAATGCATCCATTCAGAAATTCCAGATGGTGCAGTGAGCAAGGGAGGTCTGCTTTATCCGGCGGCCCTGGGGCACCCTTCCACTGGGATCCTAGAACTGCAGCCTAAATAGATGGGCAGCATCACTGACTACTGCAAATCAGCATGCCAGTACAAACCAAATTAAACCAATGGGAAATGCATATAAGAGCTGTACTCAAAGCAAATAATACCGTTGGAGTGCCATGACTGTTGCTACTTTAGCAATATTCAGAGTCTAATGAAATCCCAGAGGTGACAAAAATAGATGGAATCAAGCACATACTGCTAACTGTCTTCCCAAACGTTCTGGGGACAAACAGTCCTTAATAGGACAAACGGTGCTTCAATAATCAAAAGCAAAATATATCAAGGAGCTCACTGAGTGAATATTCATAACCTTAGTGCTACGTATATTTAGGACTGTAAACTTAAAGAACAGTTTGTGAAAATTAAAACAAAGCAAAATATCACACCACACCACCCTCTGGGGACAGCTGGTAAAAGCAGCCAAGATGTCTGTGTTTTTCTGTTGGGCCATGACTCTTCAATGTATTTATATCTTCGGAATTGTATACCTGCCTGTATATTGCCACTAAGGGAGGGAGGGAGGGAGGGAGAAAGAAAGCACAATTCAGTGCTTGTTTATTCAGAAGCAACTCCTACAGTGTTAAATGGGGTTTATTCCTGTGTAAGTGTGCATAGGATTGCTGCATTAAAGGAAGAAGACAGATGGGTCTATCAGCTATGTATATTATGACCCACCTGCTGGTTATGGTCCCTTGGGAATGAGACATAATAAAAATGGGAGAAAAAAGAAGTGGGAATGTTTAAAAAATGAACAAAGTAAATTGCTTGGAAGGGAGCAATGCAATAAAAATTGTTTAGGGGAATATAAATCAACATTTCAAAAGCAATATACCCAAAAGGACTCTGTTCATATGCAACTGATGTACAAAAGATGCTGTGGAGTATGTTTAAACACTTGGAATATGTGGGCAGAGAAGGAAGTTGGAGAATGCAAGTGACTACTTACATACATATTCAGACAGAAAGGGTGCATATTATGTTAATTTGCCACCCCAATAAAATCAGCCTTATCACTTTCTTGCTTAATGACAAAGCCACATTATGTGCATTCTGAATTCCTAATCAAATCAGGTTCCCTGCTCTGTGGTAGAATCAGGATGATTCTTTAGTAAGAATAAGATTGTGAATGATTCATGCATGGTATATCCACTAATGTTTATTACCTTTGACAGAAGGTACAGATCTTGAAAGATGTGCACAGTATGACTTCATGATCATGCTGCGATCCTAATCATGACTTCTGAGTAAACATGCTTCAGATGGTGTGGCAAAACTACATTATTGAAATGGGGGCACAGGCTGGTGTCCTTCTCCAACCAGAGAACTACATGGGCAAAGCGAAGTCTTCCAAGTGACCCTTGTTATCGTCTGGAGCAACAGAGCATTTGTGACCCTCTGCAAACTATGTTATGGGTTATACCCAGGCCTGGCCATCTGCAAGTGGAACCAAACCACCAGCAGAATTTTTGGTCTCTCCTGCAGCCCCCTGTCAGCGCCCTAGATTTGCTGCAGAGGGTAAGGGATTCTCCAGGGCAGATCTGCAGCATCTCACAGGCAAGTAAGGAGAGACAAGAAAGCAAGGGGAAATTTCACTGTGCAAGTAGGGGTCCACTTGTGCAACACTGGATTTAACCCTACATAATTGTATCAAATTACATATAGATGTCCATTAGCTCCATTTAGTCTTGTATGGTATTGATAAGGAAACTCTTCCCCATTAGTTAGTTAGTTAGTTAGTTAATTAATGTGCTTATTCCATTTATACCCTGTCCGATAGCTAAAGCTTTCCCACTGTATCACAGTCATCGCTCTAATTCTGCAGCCCATTTAAGCAAATGTAAAATATTGGTTCCAAGGTGGAGTTGTGGCATCTAAATCAGTAAATCAGGTCAGAATTCTGCCATTCTAAACCCAGTGAGCCAGACTACATGATTAACAGGTGCAAGCAGGGCCTGCATCAAACATGACCAGTGAGAAGTGCTCCCGTTAGCCTTCCAGCTGGCTAGCCTTGCTTCCTCCAGGTTACCTAAGTGTTCAGGGCAGCAAGCAGGACATTCCACTCCGCTCTAGTCCAGTTTTCTGTTTTTCTTTTCTACCTGATACCCAATATTCTGTGTCTCCTAAACAGCCCAGACCCCAGCTGGCCTCTCCCTGTCCAGGAATTTTATAAGGACTTCTCAGTACTTCTGTAAGGCTCGGGACTTTCCTGAGTTGGCTGGTGCATGCCTCTTATTCTTCAGTGGCCCTGCACTGGTTCCCTTTCTTTTTGATGCTGACCACCTGAGTTTGGTATTAGAAAGAGTGATTAGGCCAGCATCTGTTGCCTCTGCTGGTAGTTGTGCATGTATGACACTGTATTGTACTTGTAAAAGGTTGATGTTAGTCGGAGAATATAATAAACATATGGTTGTATCAGTCATTGTTTTCCGTGACAGACAATTTATTGTCTACAGCTTTTTGTGATTAGGATTTTATTTTTATTCCAGACTTCAAAAAACTCAATCAGTTGCGGCACTTTATGGCTGAATCAAAGGTTTAGAAAAATGTTCCCTCAAGACCCCAAATAATTACCTTTCTTATACACCATTCAGCATGTTTCACGGGCGCTGATAATAGTGTGCCTTATCTCTCCAGCTTGGATGTCGCACAAACTCCAAACATTCCTTCATTCTCCTTGAGAACATGCACTCTTGGCACAAACATTCAGAACACTCACACTGAGATAAAAGCTGCCCCTTATCACTTGCTCTGGAAATCTCACATCTTCAGGTTTTTAGCGTCTGCAATCTGACAGGCATCTGATTCTCCTCCACCCATTGGGGGCAGCACTTCCTTTTCAACTGTCTCCATCACCAATCTGCTCTCTCTCCTTTTGCTCTCTTCTGGATCGGGTGAGTCCTTCTGATACTCTCAGTTCCATTCTTCATTTCTCTTTCTGTAGAGAGATGCAAATTCAGGAGCCTCTTTCATATGAACTTTGTCCAACTAGTGAAACAGCTGCCTACTTTCTAATCTGACCTTTACACTTCTCCGAACTTTAAGAATTCTCTGTCATTACACTGCACTTTGCAATTTAGTTGCAGTGCCAGAGAGAGATTGTAGTAATGAAATTCTACAACTGAATGCATACAACTGAAGGAAAATATGGTTGATTACCAATTTCTTGCATCAGCTGGGGCAGCCACATTAAGGTAAAATGAAAAGCTGCTCAAGTTGCAATTATTCCTAAATCACCTTTTTCCATTGATTAGGGGGGATTTAGGCCTTCCTAGCCCTGTACAGCTAGGGGTCCGTTCTGATTATCCAGGGATACGATGTAGACTAGAGAGGATATTTTGCCCTATTTATTGCACATGCGAATGTAAAGGCAGAGAAATGTGCATAGCTACATGCACAGTTGGTGTGTGATTTGTGGCAACTGCACAAGTACAGTTGTGATGATAGGCTCTTCCCCTTGTCCACTCATGCATTGTGTGGGAGTTTACTGGCAGTTGGTTAAAATCTGTAAGGACTGAGCATGAGTATTTGGGATGTCCCCACTTTCACTGTCTTCATCTCCAACCAGGAGATGGCTTCTTTCAAGCAGCTAGGCACAGTCCCAGGTAGGGCCAGTAATATGGTATGAGCTGCCTTTTTCTGTTGGTCCAGACTTTAAAAGAACTGCAATTTTTGCATGATATCTTCTGGGCCCAGTTCAAGGGGCTGATACTCTATAGTTTAGGACCCAGTTAGCTGCAGAAGTGTCTCTTCCTATATCTGCCTATATGTTTGGATCATCTCAAGATATTCTGCCACTTCAAGGTGGAATAGTAAATAGCACCCCTCGCAAAGTTTAGGTGCATATGTCCATGCCTGGCCAATGCCTCAGCCTGGAAGTAAAAACACACAATAATAATTTAAATAATGATTTGCTCTCTTATCGTGACTAACAAAACTGCCTTAGGTAGCCACCTCACTCTGTCCAGTCTCCTGCTGCCTAGTTAACTTCTGTTCCAAGTGCCTTACTAACATAACAAAAACTCAGAGGGTTTTTTCAGTGGTGGCACCTCAGTCACAGAACACCCTCCCTAAAGACATGTGACCAGTGCTCACATTGCTATTCTTTCAGCACTCAATTAAGACTTGTTTCTTTTCCAGGTTTTAAAAATGGCTTAATTTCTTAGCCTACTGTGTGCTTTTGGTTGATTCTTCATATAATTCTTAATCTTAGGGTTTTACTATACATTTAAATATCTTACGATCTAAATAATGTCATATTCATCTGTGTTGGGTGTATGCAAATATTTTAAAATACTAGAAACTCTAATCTCACAGCATTGTGAGAAGTTTAAGGAACACTGAAAAATGCTTAAATAGCCACCTCCATCATTTGGATGAATGTTCTTTATGTGAAGAAACAGAGCAGGGTCCTGACTAAATTAATCAAAAAGTCATTCAAGTTCACAAAACTTTGGGCAGTTTGACAGACTTGCTCACATGATGAGCACAGATCCAGGGAGCCATTTCACATCTTCAACTGAGGAAGAGTTACGACGACAGCCTTCCCAACCTGGTATTCTCAGACTACAATTCCCAGAATTCCATGATGGCTAAGGCATATAGGAGTAGCAATCAAAAACATCTGGGGAGCACCAGGTTGGGGGAGTCTGCTTTAAATGATGGTATAAGCATACGTGTGTAATTATCCCTTTGAAATTCCCACATTAGCAATAAAAAATAAAAATGTTTTCTTATCATTCTGTTTGCTAGAATCTGATACGAGTGTAAAATCCGAAAGTGTTTTTCTCCCTCACACCCAGCTCAAAGAAGTTCTCTCAATTCAGAGCTTACAGAATGTGACAGAAGTATGCCTTAAATCTCTAACTGTGGGATTAAAGCTTTATAAACCTTTTAAAATCAGCCAGACAGCTACAGTACTCATTATAGCTTTAGCCATGTTTTAAGACAAGGTGCTTCAGAAAAAATGGGACAAGAAATTTAAGTCTTAGGAAAATCTCCTCTCCTACCCCTTCCCATATCCCATATCAAACTCTGTCTCTGTTATATTAAGGAAAGGAACCATACAGTTGGTTCCACTGGACCTATTTTCTTGAATACCAGCACAGATGCACACAATGTCATGTCATGTCATGAGCTGCTTTTGAAACAGGAAAGATTCAAAAGCAGTCTGTGATATGATAAAGTTCAAAGGAAAATGCTCCCTTATCCCACTGGACATGTGTAAATGTCCAGGGTGCTTCATAATTGTTGGACAGATTAGAAAGTCTTCCCCTAGAGTATGAAACAGATGGCATGCTTTGCAAACAAACTTTTATAATTATACAACTCGCTTCAGCCTTTGCGTGTTACTCTATAAAAGTTGGCCTATTAATTTTTATTTAATAAATGTCTATATTGCTTAGCATACAAAAGATTTGTGTGTGTCTGTGTAGTGAGGGCAGGGAGGGAGGGAGAGAGAGAGAGAGGAGGTTTACCAAAACTGTATTAAACTATATTGAAACAAAACATATGTAAAGACATTAAATCAAGAACACAGTGCCATAATTAGCAAGCAAACTTGGCAGCACAATTAAACAGGGAGACAAACTGAGGGAGGAATGTGTGTCTGAGGAAACACTTCACTTCTGGTGTGCTTTCAGAAGGAAGCCTTCTGTTGTTACAGGATGCGCCTAGGCCAACACGTTTAAATATGTGATTTGGGTAAGGTTGTGTTACATGGGACCCCCAAACACCAGTGCTAATTCACCCAACATTTTTCTTGTGGTTCAGCAGTAATCTCATGCGCAGGATTAATTCATGTTCAGATAGTCCCAAGGCACTGTTTAAATACTTGAAACAATGCTTCTTGCATGATCAGGGATGGCAACGCCAGCCTTCCCAACCTGACATCAGGTGTGTTGATGATGTTCACATCATCTCAAGTCAGTAAGGCTGTACTGACTGGGGATGATGACAGCTGTAGTCCAGCACACCTGGAGTGGACCAGATGGTGCAAGACTGATATTTACTCATAAACAACATGACTGCAGTGTGTAAGGTTCCCTGCCACTTCTGAATCTCTCTATTTTGGCAACTGAGGAAGAAAATGCCTTGGTACCCATAAGCCCCAGGTTGCCTATTCAAACTCTGCCACACCTTGTCATGTTGTCCAAATCCTGGGAACAAAAATTATTTGTAGAGTCTGTTGTAGAGTTGTTTGAGCTTGTTTAACCTTTAGCATCTGCCATCCAAGTTTTCATGACGAAACAGACTATGGCAGCATCCTGATGCTATCCCCATTTGATCATAAGACAACTCTGCACTTTCTGGTGAGGTCAATGTGATGATGTCCCATGAAGGCAGGTGAGACCTTGGACTGGGGGCATTCCACATTGGCCCACAAGAGCAAGAGAGGGCTTAGCATATTCTGGGCACTGGATGGTGATATCACTGGGGCAACATCATGATGGTGAGACCCAGTCTCTCCCCATCTCTCTGACGTCATCCATGTGCCCCTGCTGTGCTATGATGGGCCACGCAAGTGGAAGGGGAAGGCAGTGGAAGGAGTTCCCAGTTTCCCTCTTTGTGGCATCAGAATGTGGATATTCAAAGGTTCCTTTGGATACCTGCACAGCAACAGGTACAGCAGACCCAAAGCAGGCCTTTTAAGATGCCTTAAAGAGCCTTTAGCCCTGCTAAAGTTTGAAAGTAATCCCTGAGTTAATTTAAAGGAATGTCTGTTTTGACCCTCAGGGATCCAGCAATGCAGGATTAGGACCCACATAAGGGAAGAAGCATGTTCTGGTCCCAGGAGTTTCAAGCCTAGGGGGTCAGCAATATTGCTTTTCAGACACAGCCACACTCAAAGCACCTTACTAAGCAAATTAAATATCATAATGAAAGTTAAAGCGCAATCCTGAAACATGGACATAACAGCTAAAAACTCATAAGCTGTATCTGATAAGCTCTATCAGAAAGAGCCTGATTAAAAACAGACCAAACAAACCTCCCCAGAGAGAATGTTCCACAGTTTTGGTGCCACAAGGAAAAGGCCCTTTCCCTGATCCATTCCAACTGTACTTTCCCACTTTCCCAAAGTGACAAGAAGAGCCTCTGAGCCTAAACCTTAGGTGAGCAACATATAGACCTATAGATCTCTATAGGTCAACTCCCATCCTGCCTAGCCAGCATAGTCAATATAGGAGGAAAGATGACCCACAACAGTTCTATCATCCCTGCCCATAACAAAGATCTCGGACTGGCTTATGTGACCAGTAAGTATATAAAAGCCCCAAATCCAAGGTGCATGCAAGCTACATTTCAGAATACCTTTTCAAAAGCCATCCAAAAAGGGAACATTTGGAAAGCTAAGAGAAATTCTGGACAAACTATGTGTGCACATATGTGCACATACTTATACACACATAATAGCAGTATGTGGTCGAAAATACTTTTCGATAAGAGAAAAAATGGCTGTGATCAAAGCAAACACAAAAGTGTTCTTTCAACAATCACCAAGGTCTGTTTAATAGTAAATAGCGTCCTATGTTGTTAAGCTTTCTTAATACTCAGGGTAAACCTGAAAATATTAGGTTGGTAGACCTTTTTATTAAAAAAACAAATATGAGTGACTAGAATCCAAATAAACCTCAAGAGGCCAGTGCTGCAATAAAATTGGATCTGTGAATACTCAGAGCCAGGTTGCATAAATTGAATCTGCTTGAGACTTCCTTCCTCAAAAGTGGTTTGCTACTTGAGGATGAGATTGAAATGCCAACATTGGCTCTCAGACTAGAGAACAGATTTTGTTTAGCTTTGTAAATTGCTTCATCATTACTCGCTTGTACCCTAATCCCAAACATTTGCACGATAAGTATCACTGCCTAGCACCAAAGGAAATATCCTCACAACAGCAGCAGCAGGAGGAAATCTTCTTGATTTGTCATCTTAAACTTTTGGCAGTACGCCCAATTTCAGCATATTTTCAGATGGACTCAGATATCATGGAGGGGGATAATATTTGGATGTTGTTATGGGATCATTCAAACCAAGTGAGGGAGAGAAAAAGAGAGAAACACAAACACTCAAAGTTTGTGTTTTCACACATTGACTGTAAAAACTGACTGCGTATCCTACAGTTAGCAACTGTGTCACTTTTCCTTGTTTGTACTGACACATCAGTGACCCAGGCCACCACATGCAGATTTAAGCCTCAATATGATTAGCATCACTACTGAGTAGAAATCTCGAAGTAATGCTATTTCTTATTTCCTACAGTTTTATCTTGCTCTATTTTTATAAGTTCTTCCATAATGTTTCATGGTAAGATGGTTCTCTCCTCCTCCTCAAACTAATGAGATACAAGAAAGGGGAATAAAAAGAATTCATCAAAGTTAGCTTCTATTGACTATCAAGAGCTGCCTTTTCATTGGAAGAGCAACAGCAGTTCTTAAGGAAGGGCTGAGCAAGGCCCAGTACTCACTTGTCATGTTGATGGAATTCAACCCAAACATTTTGAATGTCAGTGTGGTGATGTGACTGTAGGATCAAGGGACCCAAGTTCAAATTCCCTTTCTTCCACAGAACTTACTGGATGACTTTATACCAGTCATTCCCTTTCCCTTTCACAGCCTAAGCTATCTTACAGAATTGTTGTAAGGATGAAAGGAAGCAAAGAATCATGTATATAGCCTTCCCTGAGTTGGGGAAGGAAAGACTCATATATACAGTCATGAGTAACTTTCTTTGAGAAAAGATGGGGTATAAATGTAATTAAATAAAATGTAATTTAAAAATAAATATGACATTTACTATATATAAAAGAGATCCTATGAGAGCTGATGGCATGTGTCAAATCTGCTTGTGTGCCCCCTGCAACAGGCCAGAACGACATACATGCAGGTTTTGGTAAAATGTGCAGATCTCTGTCATGCAGCCCCTTCACCGCATATAACTACTCATGGTAGCAGCCTGCTGTTTAACCAACATTCTCCCCCAAAGCCTCTGCATCTTTCGAGACTCTTGAACCAAGCTACAGAATAGGCTACCTTGCAAATATTTAACTGAAACAGAGTTATTTGGTCTTCCACATTTTTCTCATGAGCATATTCATCTCATAAGTTTATAATCTTCATAAATAAATAAATGATATATTGAAATGTATTATCATATGAAGGATTAATGCGCTGGATTGTAACAGAGGTATTCTAACAGAAGCATTTTTGAAAACATCATGTTACTTTTCACTGATGTAGGAAACTGCTATGGGAAATTTTGCCATCTAGATCAAAGAAAGGAAAAGTTTTCTCAGTTAAACCAGGAAAAAAGATAAGAAGATTTCTAGATTATTGTTCTCATAAGTTCAGGCTTTGCAAGTAAGCAAACATACAATATAGTGGGAAATAAACAGAAGAAACACTTAATATTTCTCATAGAAAATAAGACCTGTGAAAGAGAAGCAGGTGGCAACCTTTTTGAGAGACTTCTGGAAATGTTAGCAAAGCTGACAAGTACTGAAGTATATATATTACTTTCCAAAATCATACCTAAGAGCTTTTGAAAAAAAATAACTAATAGTTAAAACATTCCATTCTATGGAAGGAAAACCCATGTCAGCAATTCAATCATTTAAATATGAGAAGACAAATACAGTAACTGCAAGTCTTTTCACATGTCCTCACAGAACCAAACTTTCGTTTTCAGTGGATGCTACATCTGACCTCAAGAGAACAATGACGTTAATCTTCATATTAATTTCTCTATTATGCTGCTAGGACAGAAATGTTCCTGAATGACTCTTGAAAAGTTTACATTGTTATTTTCTGTGCAATTTTGGTTTGTATAATGGCCTTATAACATAAAATGTAAAACCCGCTCAAAATTTTATAGCAAAAAATGAAGCACACACTTCAGAAGTCTTGTCTCTATATACTGCGTGTGAATGCAGGAATGTTGTAAACTTAACATTCCTACATGACACCCTGACACATGAGGAAAGGACCCAAGATGGTTACCTGCTGGTTCATATCAAAGCCAAATACCCAAATCCTATATTATAATATCCCAAGGCAAGGGCAAATCTGATACATTGTGAGCATAAACAATGGCTTCCACATCAAACAGGGCTGTGAAAATGGGCTGTAGGCCTACAGGGATGACAGGTATCAAACATGTGTCGTGTAGCACAAGATATTACAATATTTGGATTCCAACATGAAATGTCACAAGTGATGATTCTCTTAACTAAAGCACCAAAGTAATCTTCCTTCAGCTTAAAGGATGTGGAAAAGCTGTCCCTGTTATATCATTCCATGTCACTGAATTGTCAAGGGAAGAGATTATGGGAAGAGCACCATCATTAATTTATGTAGCAAACGGACAAATAGTGATCAGTTTTTAAAAATGCAGGATTCGAATGAAACTGCTCAACACTTCTTTTATTTCACAGCATAGAATCTCGTGCAGTAGGTACCTTTCTGTCTTGATCACTTGAACTCTAGCTGCACAGATAAAAGAGACAAGTTCTTTAAACTTCTAGATCATTATCAGCATTCCAATGAAATCTTCAATTCTGTGGAAGTGTAAAGTAACTTTCCTCCCTGCCTCCCTCCCTCCCTCCCTCCCTGCCTGCCTCTCTCTCTCTCTCTCTCTCTCTCTCTCTCTCTCTCTC
>NW_025335268.1:83913483-83951669 GCF_004798865.1 Varanus komodoensis
TGTCTGTCTGTCTGTCTGTCTGTCTTTGTGTTGGAAGGAGGAGTATTCCTTATTCATTTGTAAAAGAATATGTATAATTAAAACAATTAGATTGGGCCAGAAGACATTTATTTCTATGGGCTGCTAATTCTACAGCTTTTATTTTTGCAGAGTAGATAGGATATCTTTTAATGTTTCCCTTTTTTATATACCTTTCATCCTTCAAGACAAATGAATGCAAAGTATATGCAGTCACTGACAACCTTAGCAATGACATTCAGTCATTGATTATAATGCAGTTTCATACCTAATTTCATCAGCAAGTCTATTAAAATTCACTGTAGCAGTAGTACAAACAGACAATAATACTGCAATAAAGGTTCTCTCCTCCCATCACTGGCCAAGAGCATAATCTTGATGATACTACACTTTCAAGCAGGATATAAAAGAGGTGCAGCATGATCTCAGCAATTCCAGATCTGAAATCATTGAAAAATACCTCAATTTGAATGGGATTTTGATTCGATCTAGTAGTGACTGACTCAGAATAGATCTTGGGATTGTAGTGGATGGCCTGATGAAAATATCAATCCAATATGCAGTTTCTGTACAAAAAACAATCATGTTGGGCATAATTAGGAAAGGGATTGAAAATAACAAAAAACAAACATCATACTCCTGTTATTCAAATGTATGGCGTGGCAACACATAGAATACTCTGTACAGATCTGGTCACCACACATAAAAAGGATATCGTGGAGTTAGAAAAGTGCAGAAAAGGGCAAAATAATGAGCAAGGGGACAGAGTGACTCCTCTAGGAGGAAAGCTCAAAGCATCTGGGACCATCTAGCTTAGAAAAAGTAAGCCATGATTGAGATGTACAAAATTATTTGTACTATAGGGAAAATGGACAAACAGGCATTGTGATCCTTCTCTCATAAAATCTAGAACCTGTGGTCATCTCATGAGGATAATTGGTAGGAGATTCAACACAGATAAAAGGGAATTCTTTACACGGGGCATAGTTGAACTTATAGAATTCACTTTTACAAGATGTGATAATGGCCACCAATTTGAATGGCTTTAAGAGAGGGCTGGACAAATAAGTAGATCAATGGCTTGAAGTTCTGGTGGCTGCATGCTACCTCCTCATCTGCATTTTATTATTATTATTTCACCTGCATTCCATTCCTGCCCTCTAAGTGCTGCAGCTCGCTGGCTCTCTTGTACAGACACATAACTGGGCAAAATCAGTTTTGTTTACTAGGGAAATTACTGTTTGAGTCTATTGGCAGCCCTTGCCGTGGGGGAATAGAGCATTCTAGAGCATTCTTACATCTGGCAAATAAAAAACCCTTTTTTAACCAGCAGATAATGTTTTAACTAGAAATCATTCCTGAGTTATTACAGTGGTTGGGAGAAAAGGCATTAAAATGGTTGAAACTGATAAGAAGAGTTGTAGCTTGGTAGTAAGTACATGCTTATTGTACAGAAAATTCCAGCATCATTCCTTGGCATCTTACTTCTAGATAGGGCTGGGAAAGACCCTGAAAAGACGCTATAAGACAGTGCTGAGAAAGGTGAACAATGACGTGATTCAACAGAAGGCAACTTCTTGTGTTCCTAACAGTGCAATCCTGTGACCGTCTACTCAGAGGTAAACCCTACAGGGTTCAATGAGGCTTAGTCCTGGCTAAAGGACTGTATCCTTAATGACTGAATCCTGTCCCATATTGCTCCTGTGAACTAGCATTAATCATGACTTAGCTGCATTTGAAAAAGTTTTTTCCCCGATACCTTTATGCAGTAACCTTCGCTTCAGTCAGTTTATCTTAAGGACTTTAAAGCAGAAATTAATCACTTTTCAGTCCAGTGGGTTTAAGTAAAAAGGTTATATTATATATTCTTCACTTAATAGCAATGGGTGAATTGCAGCCCTTTTTTAAATGTCATTTTTTCTTCACTGTAAGTCATGTGTATAGGGATGATTAGCCTAGATAGCTGTAAATAAATAGCTAAAATATTTCACCTTTCTGTGGTATATGTTGAATGACTAAAATTGCTTGCTTTTGTAACCAGTTTATTCCCATATAGCCTGAGGATAACTTCATACATACCCTAGAGCCTTACTGTTCCCCTTACAAATATATTCACATGAACTTAACTCCATGAACAGTGCCAGCAAAAGACGCAGTGCTACTCTTTGCCAGGCTGACATGCAAAGAAATGCAGCACACGTGCGCTTGGACACACATGTACACATTAGTAACAGTTTTTCATGTTTCTGGGGGTTTTTCCCCCAGTGTTGCACCACTGCTCCTGTGTTGCTCTTCGTACTTTGCACAGGGCATCTGAGAAAGGTGGAAATAGCATGAGAGAGTTCCCAGCTTGTACAGTCTACTTCTTGCACACTGGATCTGCTGAGCTGAACTTGACGGCAGACCTCCAAGCTGCTTCATGTGTTATTGTTTGTTTGTTAAGAACTGTCCCAGCTTTTCTGGAAAGTTCAGGAGGACTAACATCATCAAAACACTAAAACAACAAAATCAGGCTAACAGTGAATGACTCGAAGCAACAAAGTATATCAAAGATGACATCAAAATTCTTGCCAGCTAAAATAATAGCAGCCGAAGCAGACTTCAAGGTTTTTCCACTTCATTTTTAAAATACCCTATGGCATGACAGGTGCTAGCAAATTTCACTTTCTTATAAGCCAAAGTCTTCCTAAAAAGCAAGGAGGTTTTTTTCTCTTTTTCCATGCAGCAAGAAGATACTGGCAAAGGGAAACGTGACCTTCCCTCTGGATAGAGTTACAAAGTCTTAGTTAAACATTCAAGAAGGCCCTCTCCTTATTCCTAGCCTTACTCCATCCATCAAGGGACACGAAGGGGTTTATTATTGAAATGACTGGAGATCTTCAGTTGGAAGGAACTGGTCTCTCAGATATCCTGGCCCCAAAAGGGTAATAGTCCTTAAAGGTCATCACCCCCACTGGCTTCAGCTTGATTCAGCAAGGGAATCACATGCTTCCAATAACCGGTTCCAGTTTGCAATCTGACTTCTGCATTCTGGACCAACTGATCTGAACATGTTTCAAAGGAAGCCCCATATACAGCACATTACAATAATCTAGATATGATGAACAAAGGCATGTGTTAGTTTATATTTCATTTCTATACTGCCCAATACTTGGAGCTTCCTGGGAAGTTTACAACACTTGCTAAAAAGACCATAATACAATAAAACAACCATAACATTATTCCAAGATCCAACTTTTAAACAATATAACATTTAAAGCAGAGTGGAACTGTTACAAAGTCCTGACCTGGCTGTCCCCATGAAGGCATTCATTATCCTTAGATTCACCATGAACTGTCTTAACATGATGTCAAAAGGACAACAGAGTTAGTGTCAGGGGGTCTTGATGGGAATTATTCCACAGTCAGGGGGCTGCCACTGAGAAGCTCCTGCTCCTTATTCCTGCCCTCTTAGTCTCCCGTCAGATGTTACCAGGGTCATTACTGTTATCTACAACATTCCCTATCCCTACTCACTCCTGTTGAAAAACCTTTGGATTGTGGAAAACTGATATATGCCAAAAACAGAAACAACTGCTGAATCAGTGCTGTGATGAAATTGATATCAGCCTATTACAAACCTGTTTTCTCCCACGTTTCACCTTTGCTATTTTGTCTCAAGCACTGAAGAATGAGAACTGCATCCAAGTCTTTTCTGCATTCTTATAAGAAAATTTTTTTTTAAAATGTTTGGGGGATGTGGAGAGGACTGCAACATGATGGCCTTTCTGAAACCAGAAACTGGAACTAGTAAGCCATCTTCTATTAGAAGCAGACTGCATTGAGCTAATGGCATGTTCGGCCATCAGTCCAATTTTTAGACTAGAGCACCATTTAGTTTGCATCAATGGCCTTAAAAAACTAGTTCAGTGAATTAGAGAGAGCTGAATTGTTTGAGGCCTAATGCAACAAATGTTGGACACCAGTGAGAGACCTGGATACCTTTTGACCATAATATTAATATCAACTTGCATGAGTCACTGATGGGCCATCACAGAGTATACAATATATTATAAGTATATAATAATAAAATGTTGAAAAATCAAGTATTGTCTATGCATATGTGAATCAATCCCAAATTCCTTTGCAAGGAATAGAAAAGAAGAGACCAGATAATTTATTACATTTTTTTCAATGGGCACACATTGAAAGAATCCTGTAAAGTAAGCTTGTTCATTTTCTTCTTCATTAGATTGGGCAAGAAAGTGTGACTAAGCCAAGGTTACCCACTGAGCTTCAAGTCTGAGCAGGAATTGCAGCCTAGGTTTTCCCAGTCCAAATCCAACTCTTTGACCACTGGACCTCTCAGACCCAGATTGCAAGGTTTTCGCCTTACTGAAACTTTGAAGCTGTTATTGAATGGCAGACCTTAATACTATTTTCTTTTTAAAGGGCCGAATCAGAGATGACAAACAGCAAAATTAGGCTCTCCTGAGGTCTTATTCTGGCCTCAAAGCTTCTCCAGATAACCAAATCATAACCAATTGGACCCATTCCTTTTCTCCTGACCATTGCTTGTTTGTTGGTGTCCCAGCTTTTGCGCAGCACCTTCACACATAGTCCAAGTGCTTTAAATCCCTTTCCGAAGGCTCACTTAAAGTATTTCCCAGCAGTAAGTACTTTAAGATAACACATGCTGGGATTGTTGGTATTTTTTGCCTTGCCCATTTTGCTTCACCCCTTTTCTTTTCAACACTTCCACTAATGGAAGACAGTTCCTGAAAGCAAATCCCAAATTTATTTCTCTTCTTTGGCCATAAACAGGCTCCCCACACCTAATGTAAGTAATGCCCATTTGTTTGGGCTACTCTGTACGGCATGGGAAGAGGAAGGATATTTCAGGGCCCTCCCAAGACATTTTCCTGCCTGGGGCAAAGGACACAGCAATGTTCCCCACACAGTCCATGTGCAAAAGCAGAAGCCTTCTTCAGCACTGGTCAGTGGTGCAGCATCCTTCACTGCACCTGAAGGAAGGAGGGCAGCTCAGGTGCTCTAGGGAAGGCCCTGTGTTGTGTACAACTGTGCCCACTCCTCATATCTTACCATCTGCTGCCTCCTCACTCTGCCTGATTATGGAGCCAGTCCTACAGATCATGTTCACTAGTGAAGGATACCTACTGCAAGCATCCCACAAGTGTTATTTGCAGGACATCTCCGAATGCTGGTCAGGATACAGCCTGAAGCACTCTGAAAACATGCAGAACTGCTTTTACCAGAGCTAGCTGGTTGGGGCAACAACAACCCTGCCAAACCAGCTGTCTCTAACAGCATGCAGAACAGGAGCAGATACCACAAAGTTCAGGCTGACACCTTCTCAAGGAAGTGTATGAAGTGCTGTATAGCCCAAAGCCGGGTGGCCTCTTTTACAGAAGACAACCATTTATTTGAAGAACTGCCAGAGGAGTGTCCTCTGTTTGGAGTCATCCCTACTTTCCAAGTCTTCAGAACTGTCCCACTGTAAAACAAATGTCCTTTTAAGCTTTGCATTCTTCATACTTTTTTTTAAAGTATGATGCCCCTTTTTGAATGGGATAGGGTGGAATCCTCAAAATCATTGTCATTGTGGGCCTAATAGGCTTTGCCATATTGTAAGCAAATGTAATTTTGAGTGCAGCAAATTTCATTAGGACGTGTCTCAAGAGGCCATGCTGCTTCATATCTCTTTAGAAGTCTGTGTTTTCCTTCAAAATATATTCAAGCAAAGCTTTGACTAGGGGTGTTTTCCTTGATCACTGTAATACCTCTGGGGATTTCAAGTTATTGGTACCTTTGTAGTCTGGTAATAGGGGGATACTCTCTGTCCTTGGATATGTTTCAGGCAATCCTCAATTTTTGTTCTGAAATGTCATGTGTGCAATATTTGCAAACTGATGCCTAGCACTCTCTCTCTCATTCTCTCTCTTTCTCTCTCTCCCTCCTCCTCTCTCTCTCTCTCTCTCTCTCTATATATATATATATATATGAGTGTGTGCATGTGTGTGCAAGCATCATTTTCAAAGTGGTTTTTCCTTGTATATTATGCTTTTGTTGTCCTGTTGCTTTTAATAAATAATTGTATCATGTAAATCAGAGGGATAGAATCTAAGTCAATCAAAAAGATGCAACTGTCATAAGCTCCTTCTGGGCTATTTCTCTGAGATATGACAAACTCTATCAGATTAAGCATGTGTTTTCTGAAGTCTGCAGTGTGTTTCGTTGACATTGGGAATAGTTGACAAAACTCAGAAAATCAATTTCAAAAATGTCAGCTTTCTGATGGACTGAAGAACCCAGCAGAAAAGTATTTCCCAGTCATCTCTCTTTTCATGACGTTGATTGATTGATTTTATTTCCTCTCCATATCAACTTTTTTATAACGGAAAACCAGATAAATGTAGCTCATTTCAAGATAAAGTTCATAAAGGTTACATAGATAGATCACAGAATGAAGGGCACAGGACTTACTCAGAAAACAGCCTACAAGGAGAAAACTCTTCCATCTGTTTTAGCTACATGTAGTGACTTCCCTTCTAAATCGGGTAATATGGTCACTGTCAATGCTTGTTCCAGGATTTTGGTGGCCCAAAGGGATAATAACTTCAGTCAGGCTCCTGTGCTGAAAGAGGCAGAGTAAGAATCCGCTTAGTCTGCATCTGATCGTTTTAATGCCTGTGCAAAGTGGAAATGATAGCACTGTTGGTATCTGCATCTAATGGCCCTTGCATGATTCTTGTCTATTTAAGGTTGCATGATCACATCCCAAAGACTGCTGATGTATCTTTACATTCAGAGATGAATCTGCAGATTGGAGTGCCATGGCTTCTCCCACCTATTCCCCCACCAACTTTCGTGTGTGTGTGTGTGTGTGTGTGTGTGTTTTGTGTGAAGATACAAAGCCAGGCAGCTAGTCAGTAAGCAATATCAGAAGAGCTTTCTATAAGTTACCGTGTTCATTTAGAAATGAGAGAAAGCAATATGCAGTGGTTAGGATGCTGAGCTGAAGATATTCAGGTTCAATTCTTCATTGACCATGGAGTTCATGGGTTGATTCTGGGCCATTCAGCGTGCCTTAGCTCAAGCTACCTCAAGCTGTGTTGTGAGTTGTTATGTGCCATCAACTCATCTCTGATTTATGGCACCCCTATGAGTGAGTGCTCTCCAAAATGTCCCATCCTTGGCAGCCCTGCTCAGCTCTTGTAAATCAGGGCTTCCTTTATGGTGTCAGTCCAGGTCATATTTGGTCTTCCTTTTCTTCTTCTGCCTTCAACTTTCCCTATCATGATTGCCTTCTCCAGGGAGTCTTGCCATCTCATAATGTTCCCAAAGTACAAAACAGCCTCAGTTGTGTCATTTTTTTCTTTTAGAGAAAGTTCTGGCTTGATTTGATCTAAGATGTACTTATTTGTCTTTCTGTCTGTTCGGGGTATTTGCAAAGCTCTCTTCCATCATCATGGATCAAACACATCAGTTTTCTTCCTGTCAGACATCTTCCCTAGTAATGTCTCCACTTCTGCTCTACAGTACTTCTGGCTCATGGACAGTTGAGTTGAGGAATACAAATCTGTTCTTTATGTGGACTTTAAATTCCTCAGAAATGTTAATTAAGTCATACTTGTTCTGGTAGAGACCTTTTTCAGCTTTACTCTGTTTTTTTGATATTCAGAGTTCATGGTCACTACTGCAATCCGCTGCTGGTCTTATTTTGACAGCAAGAATACAGCCTCTCCACGTCCTGATTCCAATTACATAGTCTATTTGATTTCTATATTGGTTATCTAGAGATATGCATGTTCACATTCATATAATTCATTGCCTGAAGTATATATTTGCAATAAACAGATTGTTTGCTTCAAAGAATTCTATGAGTTGTCATCCTGCTTCATTTCATACCCCTAAGCCAAATCCTCCTATTACATAAGATTGACTGTGTTTCCTACTTTTGCCTTCCAGTTATCAGCATGACTTGTTTTGGTGTGTTATCATTCTCCTCTTGAACAAACTTCTTCAGCATCTCTTGCTGGACTATGGACGTGAACAATGATTACATTGATAGGGTCTCTACAAATTCTGATTGATACAGTTTGGTCAGACTGCATCATCGCCTCTTATTGCCTGTGCTACATCTTGCCTCAGTGTTAGAGCCACTCCATTTCTTCCTTGTGTCATTTCCAGAGTAAAACAGTTTGTGTATTTCTGACCGAAAATGTTCCATCCAGCCCAGTTTAGTTCACTCCCGCCAAGTGCTGAAACATTTAATCTTTCCATTACTTGCTTTGTGTTTTCCAGTTTGCCTAGATTTGTATGTCTCACATTCCATAGATTTGTATGTTTCACATTTGAGTTGTATGAATTGTGCAGGATTGGACTTTCCTTTTGTCTCTGCATATGTCAGCCCCTGGAGCATTAGTAACTGCACTATTCATACATGTGCTTTGTACTTCCTCAGTCGCTAGTTGGGTGCTTTCCTGCCTGGGAATCTCATCTAGTTTCCTTTTGACTTGTTTCATCACACATTTTCCAAGGTAAGAAAATGCAGAAGTGGTTTATCATTGCCTTTTTCTGCACTGTACTTACAGAGTCAGCCTGAGCATCACTGCCACTGTCGACAAAAGATCCTCCACCAATGTTACCTTCAGCTACTGCTGCTGCTAGTAACTGCCCTTTGGGAGTTTCTCTGCTCCCATCACCATTAGAAATATCGATCTTTTTCTAGTGATGGGACCATTGCTCCCAAAAGGGTGGATGCACATTAGTCCGGTGTGTCCGCTTCAACCATTCTGCCTTGGGTGACTCTGCTAGGAGACCAGCCTACTGAGTTAGTCTATCCTCCCAGCATCAATGTTCTCTGTTTCTCTGACACTCTCAACCCCACTCACCGTGTTAAGGTGTGCATCCAAGAGGGATGTGAAGAGTATAAAGCAGGGGAACTATATATGAAGCATTGTCTATTTTTATTTTTAAGTAATATAGAAATAATTTTAAGTAATATAGAAATTAGGAAAAATATCAGAGGACATGCCCCTCTGATATTTTAAGATGTACAATTTTAACTTCTGAAGTTACTATATAGCTATCATCTCTTTTATAAACATGTAACTCTCACTGAAAAATGGGAGTTTTGTCTCAGGATAAGATAGTTGCTGTATGCTATTAATCCATAATATTGTTTATAATAAACTTAAAAGGAATAATTCTGAGTTGTGGGAATGAGTGAATGGGTTGGAAAATAGAGTGCATACCACTTTTTAACCAGGATTGTCACTTCATTTTATTGGCATAACTATAAAGTCGTATTGATTCAAAGGAGAGATTTCAGCAGGTGCTTAGTTAGTTTTTCTTAGAAAATGATTAACTGTTATTGGATTATGCCCTGTATAACTATATTAAAAACATATCTATTTGACAGATTGAGAGATGGTAGGCCTTCAGTTTCCCCTTTCCATTTCTTGTCTTCTAGTGCCTTCCCACTTTCCCGCTTTCTTGTTCTGCTGTGATCAGCATCCATTGCACAGGAGGTAAGCAAGTGGGGCTAAGATCCCTTTGCCCTTGCTTGCTTTATGGGGTGGTACCAGCACTGGTGCCAGAAGTGCTATAGGCAATTCAAAACAACAGCACAGTTCTCAAAGGCCCTCCTTCATCACTGCTGCTGCCACCAAAACACGAGGAAACCAATGCCACAGACGGTTCTCCAATATACACATCTCTCTTACCTCAAGCATCAATGGAAAGCAGCATCATTGACAAGGACCCTCCAGGAAACGCATCAAGTGCATTGCCTAGTCCATTTCTTGATCACGCTGAAAAGCTATCAAGTACTATGGGTATCGGGAGAGGTATTCTGCTCAGCTATAGTGTGTAAAACTTCCTGGGAGGATATCATTAAGGACATCAAAACAAATGAGGCAATCTGTTTAGGATCATCCTTGATATAATTTCAGGATTTTAAAATTGCTTTTCAAATAATGGTGTATTGCATAATGAGTTGCTTTTTAATTTGGATCACACTTCTTCTGTATCACTTTTAAGATACGTCAATGTGAACAGGGCTCTTTGGAAATTTGAGGGGTGGGAGTGAGACAACCACCATGATGGTGCTATTTATCGGCCTGTCCTTTATGACAGAAAACAGTGCTGGTTATGAGAAATTATTTAATGCAAGAATCTTATGCCAAGATATCAGACTAGATGTAGTGGGGTGTGCGTGTGCCTGTGTGTGTATGATGGAAGTGTAGAACGATCCCGCCTTTATGGAGTAGTAATGAACTGAGCCAAAAGGCTTAGCTATGATTATGTCAACAGTTTAGACGTAATCTGGATTGAAACTCAATGGAGTATTTCATTCACCTAGAAAATATGCAAGTTAAAAAACAGCTTGGAAAGGGCATTAGTGCACGGCTAGATTCAGGGAACATTTGCATACAGTTGAGACAATTAAGAAAAAAGGCCCTCATCATTTAAAGATCGCAAAATCAGTGGCTGTTTGGTCTAGCAAAGAGAGCAAAGGGGATGGGAAGATGTTCTTTCTGAGTTTTCGCAGATATGTTGTTTGCTTCTGACGAAGCTTTTTAAGAAAAGGCAGTGTAATAAAGTATGATGCTGCAAGACCAGAAACCATGTTGCTACGTTTTCTTTTCTCCCCCTCTCAAGAGAGTCTCATGAGCCAGGCATTTGAATCATAAGGACTTCTGGGATGGGATTTTCACTGGAGATCTCCATTCTTACGTGGATTAAGAGGATTAAAAACCATTAAATGACCATCCTCTAACTCCCTAAAGCAGATTTGCCTCTTTTTTTTCTACCTTTCTTCAACCAGAGCAGACTTGGGGGTAACAAAGTATCACACAAAAGACCCCCTTAGCATGACAAAAGGGAAACCAATCCACTGAACTGCCAACATATTAGACAATGAAGTCGTTGCAGTCTACCAGGCTCATTTTCCTTGGAACAAATGGTATCAAACTTGGCAATGGCATTGTTTCTCAAACTTGAGCACGGGGATGGATTTTTTTTTTATTATTTTATTTTCCCATCCGAAGCTCAAGGTGTCATATTAATTATTTAAATCTTCAGAAGATTTCAGCTGTATCCTCCAAGGCTCCGTTCAGTGCCAGAAGGTCTCCAATCTGCATTAGCTTTTGTTAATTAGAGCTGAAACAAGGGCTTTGATCTCAATGAATATAATAACAAAAAAAGAGCAAAACTTCCTGTGTGATTTATCTTTTACCTATTTTCTGCCTTTGCTGTTTTTCCACTCTGTTAGACTTTGATTTACCTTGTCTGAGTAACATTAAACAACTCATCCACAAAAGAACTTAAGCAGCTTCAATCACCTGATGGAATCGATTGTTAAGTGTTACACAAAGAGATCTTGCATCATTAAAAGAAAATGACACTATTTTTATTTTTATTTTAATATAATTTTAGTTACAATGTGTGGGATGGGGGCTGGGGTTGATCTGTACCGGTGAGGATAGATGTCTACTGATCTCAAATATCACAGGTTTTCTTGTTAGGATTGATCTTGCCTCATTAAGAGACTTGTTTCCAGGACTATAGTACTGATAGAACAGAAGGCCAGTGAGATTCAACAAGATGGTCTCCGTGTATTCTGACTTCGCCTGAGTTTGCAGCCATACTCAGATCCAAGGGGGTCACTGTAAGGGCTTGTCTTGTTAAAATCTTTCCTCATTAACATTTTTTTGCCTTGTAGGAAGCTCTGAAAAGCAAATTTCTTAAGCCCCAAATGAAAAAGAGTTATCAAATTTTAGTGTCATGCAAGGTCTGGCCTTGGAACCACTTCAACAGAGCCTATCATCTTGCCCCCTTCCCATCATGCTTCAGCGCAACCAGTCTTCCTCCCATCACAGGCAAGAAGCAACCGAGAATATCCGGCATAAATCTCATGAGAGATCCCTGCATGTTGAGGTATCCAACACACACGAAAACGTTCTTTCTGAATAAATGAAAGCACATGATGTGAATTCTGAATGTAAAAATGTCAGAGGCATGGAGAACTATCTCAAAATAATGGCCAAGAATACTAATAATCTACTGCATGGGACTGCCTGAACAAGTGTGTGTGTGTGTGTGTGTGTGTGTGTGTGGCATAGTCCAAACGGACCTCAGTCAAGACTGGTATCAAGAGCAAGTAGAGCTGCGCACCTACCAAGAAAAACTGACATGAATCTTCTAGACTTGTTCCTTTCTCCATCTGCCCTCTTGTTTTGGTCCAGACAATGGTGGTGAGAAGGAAGAGCAGCAGATGCCCCTGTCTATTTGGTCACTAGTTCTCTGTTTGTCAAGCAAACAAAAGGTAGCAATGACAAGAAAGAGGGCGAGGAGCAATAGGAGCTCAAGACAATTACAGCAAGAAGTTAGTCTAATTGAGGGGGTGGAATACCGAGGTTGTTTTGCCCAAGGGCCCTCAACATCCTGGACCTGGCACTGAAGTCAATAAATGGTACTGTACCAACACCATCTTCTTTACCAGGAAATGGAACTGATGCCCCATTTCAACCACAAGTGTTCTTCTCAGAGCCTTTCCAGAACTCACTTGCCAATGTGAACAGACTTTGCCACATGCGTACATGAAGAGAACAGCGGGACAGCCAGGGTGGTATAATTCGTGCAACTTCAACTGGTGGGTAGGGATCCAGAACTACATTGTAGTACCCTGACTTAAGATTGGGTCACACCAATGACACCACCACCATTTTTGCTGCCTACTTTCTAAACGTCTTTTAAGATGAGAAAGAGAAGAGAAACAGAAAAATGAACTGAGAAGGAGAAAGGAGGAGAAAGAAGATTTGCAAAGATGTGAGTCGCCCCATTTTTCGAGAGGGATTTTAAAAAGGTTAAAAACTTTTTGGGCAGGAACATATTCAGATATGTAGAGTTTGCTACAGGCTGGTTCATATACCTCTATGAATATAATTTAATATTTCACCGCTTCTTTACTTAATGTTTGACCTTGTACTTGAATGGGTACATATGAACTGTGCCCTTTAAAAGTACTGTGTCTGCTCTGATGTCCAGCAACAGGAAAGGTCTTCCTGCAACGATTAAGCAGTGACAGCTGATGCACTTTCATCACTTGATGCTGCTGTCAATGAGCGATGGACATGCGTGAATGAAGCAGCCCAAACCCGCAGCTCCTTTGAACCTGAACTGAATGATAAGCGCGACCTTCAAAGGAGGATCAGTCATTCCCTTCCAGTGCTAACTATATGGCTCTGTCTGCATTGTTTATTTGGAAAGTATGTACATAGTCATACATTTCTGACTACAGCCTGTGTCTGATATATCTGACAAAAGATGTTACCCGTCATGGTGGCCAGGAGCCATTGGAAAGCAGCCAACATCAATAACAAATGAAATACAAAGCAGAAGCCAGAGGTATTTCAACGCACAAGGGCAACATGTTGTATGATTCTGGGTTATGCAATAGCAAACTATGAGGGAGCCCCTCCCCATCCAGTGTCTGGGTATACTGTGTGGAAGGAACTGGGATATGCTCTGTACACAATGGACAACTGTCAGATAAAATAGGCTCCCTGTATTCAGTAGGAAGGGCTGCTTTTGAAAGCTATTGTGACAAAGCAAATAGTGGTTGGGCATGAACATGGCAAAGAGGCTAGAGAGAGCAAGAGAGAGCGAGCAACAGATGGCTATAGCTCTGTGCCCACTCTCTCATGTATCCATCCCCAGTAATATATATAATTATTAACACAGTTACATAATTTGCTTGCGATTGTTGTAATAGTAGCAATTTCCAGATGTGCCATGTTAGTCTGTTCCAGCAAAGGCTCCTGTGGCACCTTAAAGATTAAACAAATTTATTCTGGCATAAACATTTGTGGACTACAGCCCATTTTATGGCGTGCAGAGGGAATTTGGGCATTTGCAAGTTGTAAAGCCATGATGAAGCAGACAGCAGCTGCTTAAATTCTTTTCTCTCTGCAACAGCTAGTAGTCCCTGTGCTTTCGTACTCCTGTTTCTGGTCACCCTTTCTGCATAGAAGCTTTCTGGAAGAGCGGCGTGAATAACATTCTTCTACAAGGAGCCTACCAAGAATATGTGCCTCGTCTACTAACAGTGGAAAATAAATATGGAAAGGCAGGTGCAGGGAGGGAGAGAATTCATATTACAAGTGCAAATATTCCTGGATCCTTGGGCAAATATTTTGTAGAGCTTTATGCCGCTGACATGTTGTTGTTTTTCCTGTGAGTTTTCTTCTGTTGTACTTTAGGTTTGTTAGCCTGCTCACCAAAAGGTTGGTAAGTGATTCCAAGTTCAATAGATCCATTCCCTACTTGCCTTCTGGGAAAATCCTTGTACCAAGTGGGTTCACTAGACCTACTTATAGCTGTTTGTGCTTTTAAGTGTGGAAAGATCCACTTTCCTTGGACATGAAAGGACACGTCGATCTCCATCAATTTACAAGACAGAATTACAGGGTGCAAAAAGGCAGAGATGTCAGAAACTCAACTGATAAGGAACTATGCTAAAGGCAAAAGAGCTTCTTAAGAGAAGCAAATACAGGAGACTCGATCTCCTCAATCAAGTGTCTTCCTTTCCTGGCTTCTATGGAGAGAATCACATTGTACCTGCTAGCTAGTTACAGTAACTAGTGCAGAATAAGCATTTTCCTTTTCCAAATGCGATGGTGTAATAGAATGTCATTCTTACCATTTTGAATGGAACAATGAAATGGCCTGGCAGACAAATGATGCTTTTCATCAAGCCTTTTAGCCTGGCTTGAACATGTTGCTGGCCAAGAGGCATTCTACTGGAAGTGCTGAGGAGAAGGTTAAGATATGGGCACATTCACACATGACACTGACCTGTCCATAGCAATAAGCCAACCCACAGTGAGCCTAACAGACAATCAGGTCACCTTGGGTTGTTTCATCAAAGGTTTTGTTTTGTTTTTTAAGTGGGGCAAGGAAAGTATGCAAGCACACAGACTCAGCATACCTTATAGTTCCCTGTCCCCATTTTAACCCTTTCCAAAGCTCACTTGAAGAATGGAGGTTTATCTTTGACAGCTGCCCAAGGTAACCTACCCCAATAGACAGGTTCACATGTTTCCACATTCCTGAGGTGGTAGAAACTTGGGGGAAAGTGCAAGAGCACCTTTGGGATACATGACCCCCACCCCACCCAATACCCAAGGATCTTTTCAGAAAGGGAGTAAAAAACACACCTCACACTTTTAAGATGACTCACACATTTTTCATACCTGACACCTCACCATTTGAAACCTGTCAGCTGTAACCAAAGGGAAAGATTAGACTAGGGGAAATGCTGGGCTTTCCCAGCAGACACCCTCCTGCAAACAGCACCCAAGGGTCCCCATCCCTGCACCCATGTAGCTGGGAACAACAGCAGTTACAGAAGAGCAGGCAAAAAGCAATCACTTTCACAAGGATTTGTGGATGCCAAGAAGGACAGTTTTTTTAATGCTTGGCAAGCATGGGCAGCCATCCAAGATGCTGTGGGAGCACTTTGTAGCTGAGGAACTGAGGGGTATGAAAGTTTTCATGAACTGAAGAAAAAAATTAAAGGGGGAAAGGTTGTGCTGAGCTCCAAATGGTTCATAATTGCAGCAGGGATCGCCGCTCGCAAGTGCCTCTTGGGCATCTTTGGGACAGCTGGCACTGCTCGTCACCTGGGAGCCGCTTGGCAAGAGCAGCAAAGGGGTTTTTTTAACCACTCTTGCCAAATAGCTCAATAACCGATTTCTCTTCCCTAGGATGGGGGCAGTCACTGAGTCTCAGTTGACCTGAAAAAGACCCATGGGTGGCTTATTGCCAGTGTACCAACTACCATAAGGAAATTGGTCCAGGTTCGCACAGCATGACAATCCAGTGTGTGTAGCATCCCATTGTGTTGTACAAGCCCAGTCAACGATTGCTTGATAGGCTCCTGTTGAATGTCACTGTTGCAATTGTTCTGGGGGGGAACAGAGATACAACACACACACACACATGCGCACAGACACACACTACAGTTTTTCTTCTGCTGAACACTTTACACAGCCTGCTATTCTGTTGTGGTTCATGATTGCTATTTATGAATCAAAATGGATTTGGAAAGGATGACTACTAGGAAATAATCTGATACTAAAGCATACGTTCCAAAATATGTGTCTACTTCCTGAAGTAGTGTAACTTTCCTAATAAAGTACAGCACAAGGAAGGAACTATTTCATTCCTTTCATGTTTATACTGCCAAATAGACAATATTCTCTGGGCACTTGTCAAAAATTAAAAACCAGAATACATCATGATAAAAATATAATGCAAAATCTTAACATGAAAAAAATCTAAGAAGTTTAGATGAGCTAAAAGATGTTCTGTAAGACTGTTCAAAATGCTAGAACCCCTCCCCTCCAAAATGACATGATTGTCAAATATAAAGAAAAGTCTTGTCTAGTACCAAATACATAACCAGACTGGCACTCAGAAGGGAGAGCATTCCGCAACTGGGAGCAATCTTTGGAAAGGAGCTCTCTTTTGTTGCCTTCCTTCAAACCTCCCTCATAAGAGACACTTAGGAGTCTTCAGATCTTATTTCTCAGGTTATGGTTAAATCAGCACAGCTGCTCTAGGAGTTGGTGTTGCAAAACCAACGGCACTTAAACTTACTTGCTCTTCCTTTACACCCTGGTCCTTTGTGATGCTGCGGTTCTTCTGTACATGTTTGAGCAAGAGTTATAGCTTCCTGCCAAGGGTGTTAGTGAGAAATATACTGGAAGAATCTGAAAAAGACTGATGAGGACTGGTATATATTTTTTGCAGTCTGTTTTATTCTCAGTGCATAGTAAAACACCCAGAGCTGTCTCATGATACTGGTGTAATTGCTGGGACATGTGGTATAATCCTGTAGATATTCACTCAAAAGTATCACTCAAAGCTCACAAAAAGTGAGTTTTACGGGGCTTGCTTCCAAGTCAAAGCACATAGCATGGCAGTTACAGTCAGGCAAGCCTTATTTTCTTTTTAATTGAAGAAAAATAATGCTTGCTTGCTTGCTTGCTTGCTTGCTTGCTTGCTTGCTTGCTTGCTTGCTTTCTTTAAAATATTTATATGCCATCCTGTCGCAAAAAGCCTCAGGACGGCTTACAACATAAAATATAACATAAATAAATTCCCAACCCACACTGGCTGCATTTAAAAACATAGAAAAGACAATATTAAACCTTATTAAAATATTGCTGGAATAAAAAGGTCTTAACCTGGCACCAAAAAACAAATAACAACGGCGCCAGGCGGACCTCTCTGGGGAGCACATTCCATAGGTGGGGCGCCACCGCACAGAAAGCCCTCCTCCGGTACTTTGCCTCCTAATATCTTTCACGGAGGGTTCCTGGAGGAGAGTCTCTGCTGCTGATCTCAAAGGGTGGGAGGGCAAATAGGGAAGAAGGCGTTCCTTCAGATATCCAGGTCCCAAGCCGTTTAGGGCTTTATAGGTAATAACCAGCACCTTGAATTGAGCCCGGACTTCGATGGAAAGCCAGTGAAGCTGATAGAGGACTGGGGTTATATGAGAATAATGCCCAGTCCCCGTCAGCAACCTGGCTGCTCTGTTTTGCACCATCTGAAGTATCTGGACTGTCTTCAGGGGCAGCCCCACGTAGAGCGCGTTACAGAAATCCAACCGGGAAGTAACCAATGCATGTGTCACTGCCACTAGGCAGTCTTCCTCCAGGTAGGGATGCAGCTGATAGATTAGCTGAAGATCTCTTTGCTTTGGGTCAAAGAGATTGCCATGGCATGACAAAGCCACAGCTGGGCTTCCAAAAATGTGCAAAAGTGCTTCTCTTATACCTAGGCCATTTGTGCTAGAATGCTGATTACAAGTCTGAATATTTAAATAGAAAGCTATATAGTGTTGGATGATCAGTTCAGTTCACTTTTTATACACACATTTACTTAATACATTAATATTCTCCCTTTTTTCCACAGACCCAAGGTGGTATACTGGGTCCTCCTTTTCACCATTTTATCCTCAAAACAATCCTGAAGTCATGCAGTGAGCTTAGTGGCCAAAAGGAGGCATCACTCTAACCACTCCACCAAACTGTCACATTTTAGTAAGAATTTATCAGAATTTTCTTCATATTTGGTAAAGAAAGAAGAGAAATGTTTTTTTAAAGGGAGGAATATGGAAGAAAGTAAAATGATAGATTTCTCTTTCCTATCTATATTAATATATGAAAGTACAACTGCATAGGTTAATTCTTGCTGAAAGCACAGCTTAAGTCATCTGGACACAAGTGTCTCTGAGATGGAAAAGTGTCATTTCCCTCTGGACCCAGAAGGTTTAAACTTTCAGTTCATACCACATGGAAGGTGGATCCATTCAGGTCAGGCGCAGCTGAATGTGATGGCTTGCCCTTGGGTGGGTTTTGTGCATTAGAAAAAGAGGCAAGCACTGGACCGCATCACATCCTCCAAGGAAAAAAACTTCCCGCCCCCACTGCACAAGCCAACACCAGCCCTATTCATCCCTAACTGAATGTGATGAGGGGAGGGGGATAATTATGTGAATGATTACAATACATGGGATACTTTGTTGGAAGGAATTTGATTTCCGAATACAATCTGGAGCACCTGGGAATAAATTTATTGACTATGAAAACTGATTCAAGTGATCTGGTTTGGGTGATCTGGGCATGGATCAACTTAAGGACCTTACGGGGGGGGGGTGATGTGGTTGAAAAAAAAGAATTGATTTGCCTTCTGTAAAATTCAAATGTACTAATTATTCCAAATTTGAACATATACATATGAGATAGTTAATCATGTGCACATCAGTGCACTGATGTGTCACCATTTTGAGTGGTGCATGTCCTCTTTTCATCACATTTATTTCATTTTTATACTGCCCAATAGCCCAAGGCAGATAAGAACAATTTAATAAGACTGTCAAATACAGAAGTAGAATACAATAGAATATATAACATTTCAATACAAAAATGTAAAACTGTGTTTTATTTGCACAGCTACAGCAAGTTCAGGAGCCTCTCCCCAGCATCGCTTTCCAAGACTCCAGGGGCTGGAAGCAGGTGGAATGGCTCAGCCTGGATGGAACAGCTTCTCTCCCTGAAGAGGGGTTCCATTTCTGGCTGCATATCACTAGCTGTTATACCATTAATTATCCAAGTAAGAAATGCCCCTTAAGACACACTGGCTCAGACTAAACACCTATCTGAGTCAACTTTCTGTTTGCACAGGTATCATTCCAGGTCCTAGCAGGACTGCTTCATCTCAGAAAAGAAGCTTAGCCCATTTCCTCACATATATTCTGTGGCCTGTAAATCCGATCATGAATCTCAGTGCTCCCAGTCTTTCTGTTTGTCCTTCTCTCTGGCTGCCAATCAACTATGACACCCGAAATGTCTCTGCCACCATCTGCTTTATGCACAAGTAGTGCCTGTGGGAACTAAGGAACCTACAGTGTAGCTCTCAAGACAGCAGCTCACATAGTAGCTTTTTCCAAACTGGTGCTCCAGTCAGCCTGGCCAAAGGTCAGGATTTCTCAGAGTTGCCATTCAAAATATCTGGAGAGCACCATGTTGAGGAAGGCTGTCTTAGAGGATGGCACATACAACTGTGTATCTCAAACTATACATTTCATATGTGAGTGTTCTCTCCTTCTTCCCTGTGCTACCCCAGTTCAGCATGATCTACAATTTAGCCTACAATTTAGTTTGTTTGTAGTTTCTTGGCTGGCTCCCTGAGCTCTGGTAAAATGCAATCCATTGATTGAATCCTGATGGCCATTTCATCCACTATTGCCAGTTTCCAGCATCAAAGATGTGGGCCTTGGAGCACGGGGCAAGTGCCATAATTTACTGCAAAGAAGACTTTTATGGGAGTACTGAGAATTATCAGTAAAAGCCCTTTTAGGAAATGCCAGTTTTTAATTTGGGAATATGGCAGTTAAAACATGGTTCCATTGTAGGGTAGATGTGCTTCTTTCTGATAGATATTCTGACACTTTCTCACACAGTTGTAATCGTAGATGGTGGCTACTGATGACCTCTACATATGCAACTCTTCATTTCTTTTGTTGACACTGAGCAATATGCTCTATAGGCTGATGGAGTGTTGTTTTGAGACTGGTAAAAGGAATGTGTGCATGCTTAGCCTGAATAATACACTGGTTTGTACAGCCAGCTTTATAAGACACTGTATATTTAAGGTTGGGAGTAAAATGTACATTCGTTTGCCTTTCCAGATGCAAAACAACAGGGTCACACAATTTCATTCAAACTGTAATATCAACTTTCATTATTTTTTTCTAAGCAGCCTTGAAATGAAGCTTCCCCGCCAAGAACCACAACTATTCCCAGCAGTGCCAGCTCTGTATATAGATTTCCCTTACATCCGAAAGTCACTATCTTTTTTTTCAATGTCCTCCAAAATAACTTACTTATTATTATTACATTGCACTTATATCCTGCTTTCCTCTTACAAGGAATGCCAGGCAACTTATATGTCTCATCCATTCCATTTTTATTCTCATAACAATGATCCTGTGAGGTAGGCTAGGCTGAAAGTGAGTGACTGGCCCAAAGTCACTCAGGGTGTCTATGGTTGAGTGGGAGTTAGAACTGGGATCTTCCAGGTCCCCAGTCCAACACTAACCAGCACACACTCGATTTTTAGTCTCTCTCATTTCCCCACTGCTACCAGCTTCCTAACCATGCTCTGTATCATATGCAATGAAACATTTGCTTTTATATGATTCATAAAGCAAGGTTCTCTTGCTTTTGTTTTCACTCACCTGCCCACCTTTCAGTCTCACTCAAGTGGCTGTCAGTGAACCAAAGGACAGAGAAGATTAGCCCATGAAGCATTTGAGCAGCACTGTCCTCTTCTCCAGAAAAAAAAAAAGTTTTGCTTGTTGTATGTGCCAGTCTCTTGCCCCAGAACCCATCTCTGCAAGGAAGGAAATCTTTTAATTACCTCTTTCCTCCACCACCCATCCCCCGAATGACAGCTTTCACCACTGGAGTTGAGTTCTTGGACATTAGCAATTGAATAGGAAGCCTTCATACTGTATATCATTTTAATCTTTCATGTTTAAGTAAGCCAGATGGCTTATTATTATAAGCCCTGTTTAAAAGGAGGGGGGAGGAAGAGAAAAGAAAACCACACAAACTTTGTATCAGAGGATTTGTAAGATGATGGGGGGGGGAAATGAAGGAGGGGGATTTTGCATCACAGAAAATAGTCTGAATTTTAATTGCACATCATAGGTTGGCAGTAATTTTCCCATAATTACCATTCCTGCTAAATGAATAGGTGGATTAAATGGATAACTAAAATAGCATTGAAAGTTCCTAGTGTGCAGATTTGTCCTTAAAAGATGGAACAGCTAAGTAAAGTTGTCACTTGCTTGTGTGTAATTCACAGAGCTTTAACAGTTTCTTCCAGGCACAAACAAACTGCTTTGCTCTCTGTTAAAGCACTGGATGTATTTTTTTAAAAGTTAGCTTTGCTTTTCCCCTGCCAAATGCTCTTTATTATGCTGCATACAGAAGCTTTTGATTGATGAAGCTAAAATATGAAAGCTGTTTCATTTTTGCTTTGGATGGCATTCTGTAAATATCATGCAAGAACTCAGCCAAGCTGTCCTGGCTAACAGCCCAAATCTTCAGAATTAGTTTTTGCTCAGGAGCAATACCACTTACACAAATGGCCCATAAAAGCCAGTGGGACTACTCAGATGAATTAAGCTCAGGCTCACAAAAGTGTCCGCCCTGCAAAATCACATGGCTCTTCCAAAGGCATATTGTCACTGCAGCCTTCAGCAAACTGCAGTTAAATCATTTCTTGAAATCCCTGGCGGCTTGGGTTACACTATTGTTTAAATAAGTGCTGTGTTGCCCTAATAAATCCTTGAGGTCCATATTAGTTTTTAATTACATCTGGCCAAATATTATTAACTGGATTCTATATGTTGCCATTTCTCAATTAGTGTTAATCTCCCTGTAACATTATCTGTTAAAGCCCAAAGTTCTCCCAGACAAAACTGTCATTGATTGCAGTGACATCAGGTACAGACAGGCAAGATTTCAAATAAGGAGCAGATGGCAATGCAGCTAAGGTCCAAATCGCGAGCGTGTACATTCTACTGCTAATAATATGTATGCTGCATTATTTTCCCAACAGAGGGACATTCCACCATCTATTTAAATTCACTGAGTTAAGAGTCAGATTTTCCATGCAACTTAGTCATTCACAGTTTGGTGCAGGTAATTGGCTCCAAGCATAAAGAAAAGGGTTTGCTTGTTATTAATAATACACCATTCATTCGCAGAAAACAATGCTGGGATTCTCTCTTCTGTTGAAGATAAAGGAGTCCTCTCTTGAAAGGAGTCTGGGATTCCTACTACCCTTCCAGTGTAAGGAGTCAAATTAAATTTAAGTCACACCTCCTGGCTTAGGTATCCATCTTCTAATCTCAGATATGGAGGAGCTGGTCCTTGGAAAGGCACACTGTATATAATGGAAGGCATTCTTTGTTGAGATCACATGTTCCAGAACTAAACCCTAACGTTGCAAACAGATGTCATGGCAAAAGAGGCCAGTTGACCCTCGCTCTTATGGGATAAACTACACACAGTGTTACATGTGTGGCATCTTAGTCATTGGTGGGAACAAAGGAGATCTCCTGATGTTCTGGACTTCAACTTCTAGCATTCTAGGCCATTGGCCATGATGGCAGAAGCTTCTGGAAATCAAAGTCCAAAATTTCTGGAAACCTTTCTTTGGCCCATCTCTGGAGTATGAAATGATCCTAACATTTCAGTATTTAGAATGGGAACAAGCTTCACAAAAGCTGGGTAGCCACCAAACAATTGTAGGCAAAGTGGTATGCAGCTAATAAATAAACAAATCAGCATGTTGACTCTAAATGTGGGAGATGTATGCTACAGACCTGGAAATTTTATTTGTACTCCACCCCAGCTGATGTTTTTAACGGTATGCTTGTATGAATGTAAAACATTGTTATGCAGTTCCCTAGAGCATCTTACAAATTAAAACAAAGCAATGTATATAAATCAAATATCAATTTCCTGTGATTGCCTCATTGATAAAATCACAGAGTTCTTCAAAGGAAAACTAGGATCAAAAGGAAAGTACATTAACAGCAAATTGTTGTATATCTTTACTCAGAAGTAAATATCATTGGCTTCAGTGGCTTTCTTCCAGGTAAATGGTTATAGGACTGAAACCTTAAGTCTCAAGGCTTAAGGGGCTATATTATTTAGCCTAATGTCCTACCAATAATAGCTTTAAATGAGTTTCCAGATGATAAATATTGCTTGTTGGGCTTTCAGACACCTGGTTATGTGCATTCTAAAACTATTTTGATGATCAAGCATATTTTATTGTTCAGATTATACTGTTGCCATGAAGGAATGTAATTTTTTATATATAAAACCTTCAAAATATATTGCTCTGAATGCAGTCTGTGGCAAACCTAATGTACTGGTTATCTATTGGAAATATTTTGTTTGGTAGAACAATTATTACACTTGCCCTCTTTATTATAGCTTTTAAAAAACTGTGTCTTACCTTCAGTACTTTTTGTTCAATTCTTATTCAGGTCAGATCCAGTGACTGTAGCCAGGATCTTAAGAGCTGTTCGCACATTGCCAAAGGACTCGTCAAAGCTACTTTTCTTCTTTTCTTTTCTTTTCTTTTCTTTTCTTTTCTTTTCTTTTCTTTTCTTTTCTAACAACAGGTTGCTCCACTATATCCTGCTACCTTCAGGCTATTGGGCAGTTTTAAAATGTAATAAAGAAATAAATAATATCACCAAGTCCCCCAACTTTTGTACCTATTTTTATTCAATAGATTGATTGAATCTGCACAAAAAGCCCAGGGCAGCTAACAATGCACACACAACAAATCAAATAAACAACATTGCAATAACAACTCTAAATTCTTAAATATGTAATAAAATAAAACCTTCAACATAGGCAATCAAAAAAGCAAATAATACACTCACCAAAAAGTTGCAAAAATAAATAGGTCTTTAACTGGCACTTCAACAACAGCATGGAGGAACAGCTGAGTCTCTGCTGAAGGGATTTCCAGACCTGGGTGACACCATGTAAAAGTCCTTGCCACGTTCCTTAAGGGAACTGCAAGCAAAGCATCCCTGACCAATCTTAAATCCTAGGATGGTTGGAACCAGGGAAAAGCAGACAATTAAATACCTGGGCCAAAACTATTTAGGACTTTGTACATTATCACTAACAAATTGAATTGGGCAAGTGATGTGCTGAGAGCTGGTACATAGATTCCAAAACTAGAGTGTTATGCTCACAACTCCCTGTCCCTGTTACACACTGCAGCAGAATTCTGTATGAGCTACAACTTCCAAACATGGATTTTCCTGGTCCAGGAACAACTGAGCTCAGTTGGGCCTCCAGAGAAGTATCTTTGAATCAGGAAGCATTCATGACCCAACACAGCTGGCCATCTATTTAATTCCTGGACACAGGAACTGCCTGCCCACAAATCCCCTGAGGTTCTGCGCACATGTTAAACAGCATGGGGGACAAGATGGAACCATGTGTGACCCACACTATAAGTGAGATGAGCAGAAGTCTCTCTTGCTACTGTCTGGGAATGACCATGTAGGTTGGAGGCAAACCATTGGAATTCAGGGACCTGGTTCACAGGATGGCTAACAAACCATGGTAGCTTGTTAATCATCTCAAATGTGTCCTGCAGGCTGGATAGACATAATTACCTTTGCCAATATAGCTGAAGGGGAGGAAAGTCTTTTGCTTTCCTCCCCTTCAGTTCCCTCACTGGTCTTTCTTTGCCATTCTTTCCTCCCTCCCTTTGGTTTCAGTGGCAGGGAGTGAAATTAACAATGTGCTTTTCTACATGAGATATGTATCATGTGCTCATCATTCCCTACACACAGTCATTTGCAGAGTGTTTAGATGACATTGTGACCCCTTAGATTACATTGTGTCTAGCCAGAATTTTCTGCAAGTTTTTTCTACAAAAGGAAAATGTGGCATTTAATTGTGAAAATGAAAAAAGTTCAATTTCCTCTTTTGTACTTGCACTATTCCATTATACCACAGTGCCACCTTGAGGTGATGTGGTAGAAAAGCAGGAAAGGAAACTCTCCTTATGTAGTGCTCAGATCATGATTCTGCAATGAAATTGAAAGTGGGTACAGATGATTCAGAACAGAAAAGCTGTACAAAGCCCCATATTTGGCATATTTTTGCAGCTGGGGTGGGTGAAGGTGTCAAGGGAACAGGAGGGCATTAATTCCAACCCTTTCCCTTTCCATTATTTGCCCCCAGTGCATACTCCTTTTTTCCTTTCTGAGATCAGAGCAATGACCTTGGAGAAACAAGGGCTTTCCATGCTCATGGTAAGAAAACATGTGAGCATGGACCTCCTTCTGTGAGTGCAGACCTCCCTCTCCAGCCTCTGAAAGGGATGCCTCTTCTATCCCATGGCTCCTGAGATGCCTTCTCAGGGACCAGAGGCAATTCTGGCCCCAGAGAACCAGCCCCCAAGGTTCCAGCGAGTGAGGGGAGCAATGCAGTAGAAGGGAAATGCATTTCATTCCTGTAGTCATTATGATGCCCTTAAATCAGGGTGAGCAAACAGTGTTCTAACCTAGCAAGGATATAGGGTTAGTTTTAAAGCAAGAAATGGAGGAGCTGGGTTGGAAGAAAAGTATTAAGTGTGAGATTCATAACCAAAGGAGGCCCCTCTAAGCCCATTAGGTCCAGGGTCTAACATTACCTAGCTGTGCCACTGGCTACAGGACTGCAGCCTAAGGCACTTTTAATGGCCTCCAATTAATTGGGCAGTTGTTGAAACAGATGTGTGCATGCATACACACACACACCCATGGGGGATATATTTTTTTAGTATGATATAGAAGTGGGCAGGTTATTTTCCTCAAATATAAAAAGTAAGACAATATTTTATCGAACAGAGTCATAAAATCACAGAGTTGGGTGACCTCAAATCTCGTTTGGTCCACCCTTTTGCCAGTGCAGGAAATCTACTGCTCAAGCATCCCATCCCCAAAAGTTTGGTTAAAGCTTCTAATGAAGGAAAGTCCACCACCATCCACAGACAAGCAACTCATACTGTCAAAGAGTCTTTCCTAATTCAAACTCACATAAATTTAACTACAGGGTTCACGTTCTATCCTCAGAAGCAACAGAATACACATTTTTCCTTCACCTATGAGAAGGCCTTCAAATATTTGAAAATGGCCCTGGTATTGACTTGGAAGCAAAAATGACAAAGCTGAAGCTGTCATACTTCAAGCACATCATAGGAAGGCAAGACCCACTGGAGAAGACAATCATGCTAGGAAAAGTCCAAGGCACAGCAGGAAGAGCAGGCGGAGGAGAGGAGGAGAAAAAGCCAGTATGAAATGGATAGTTTTTACACAAGAAGCTGCAGCCATGAATTCACAAGAGATGACAGGGCATTGTGGAGGGTATTCATTCACAGGGTCTCTGTAAGCTGGGGATGACTTCAAGGTGTGCAACAAGAGATCATATTCTCTCAATCATCTCTTCTCCAAGCTAATAATACCCAACTTTTCCATCTTTTCTCACAGGAATTGCTTTCCAAGCCCCTTGCCCTCTTCATTGCCCTCGTCGCCAGGCACATTCTAACTTGCTGATATCCTTCTTAAACCACTGTGCCTTGAACAGGACTCCATACTCCAGGTAAAGCAGAACAGAGTGTTACCACTACTTCTTGTGGATGCTATGGAGTTACATTGTAGATAAACCCTTGGACAGTCTCAAGTCAACCCTTTAATAAGAGTACTTATGATTTTGAACACTGTGATTGACAAGGATCCTCTTAACACAGATATTACTTCTTTTTCATGCACAGGAGAGAATGCCTCTTATAAGGGCAAAAACAGATGTTCTGGATCTGCATCTAGCAGCTATGTCTTTTCTGACCTTTATTATAGGGCCTAGTTTATCAAGAATTTTATTAATGGGTCCGTCCTATTAACATAGTGAGAGAAAAGGACTTAATGGCCTGCTTGGGGATATTGTACTGTCTTCCATGAAAAGAGAATGCACATATGGTTGCTTAGTTCTGCATGCATACTTTTGGAATCCTTCCGGCACTTGTGGTAAAATGAAGAGATGAGGCATTAAGGATTATAGCTAGATAATAATTATACACAGACAAAGCCTTCGTGCTCTTGACTTGTAGAGTTTGACAAGAAAATTGAACCATCCTTTGAAAACATCTGATGAGTTGAGTAGGCTTAAGTAAATATTCAATACATGCTGAGGAAGTCACATTATTGGCAACCATTCGTAGAGTTCCCATGCCAAGCCAAACAGATCATAATATCATGGGGGAACATCAGTGGGAGATAGTTTAGTATGCAACAGTTGACTCCTGAAAAGTTTTCTTAACATTACAGTGAAAATAAAGGAACTGTTTGAAGAAAGAAATTATTTCAAACATTGTGGTGCAACTAGTTGACCCTGACACCCATTAGTTGCAAACAAATGTGACAGTATGGATCAACTGCAGTTATGCCGTTAAGAGATTTGATTAATACTGTGGAAAAATAATATACATAGTATCCTCAATGGGTGTATAACTACCATCTTAAATGGAGTTTCCTGATATTTTAAATTAATTGCGTGGTTTATTTTGGCAGGAGCTGCAGCACATAACTAACGTTTCATATTGCACACAAGAATTACTTTGGTGCCTTTCTTAATGTGAAACATTTTATTTTGCTAAAAATGGTAATTGCAACACTTAAATACGATCATTATTAGTAAAACACACACAGAGAGAAAGAGAGAATAGAATAAAACTTCAGAACTACAGATGAAAAGAGTAAACTTCTTGGCTGTTCCCTCTATTACTGCCAATGTCTTTTTATTGTCTGTTTTCATCTCCATTTTACTTTATCTGAGAAACTACTTTGCATTTCAAGACATTTCCACTCACCTTGAGTTCTTGGTTCAAAAAGAAACAATAAAGTTTAATCTTTTCACTTGACAATGATGTATGGGTTTGTTGAAAAACACTTTTCAGGTATTATCATTTTTTTAAGGCTCTCTTTTTTTAGTTTGTCTTCCCTTTTGATGCAGAGACAAATATAGGATGCAATGCACATGGAAGGGACTTTATCAAGAGTTTGAATAATTCTATTTAATTAGAAACTAAACCCAGCTGAATGCCCCTTCTAAGTGCACTTCAGTGAAATGCTTCTGTAGGTTTAGTTATTTTTCTTATGCACACCGTGGTCTGATGATGTTGTTAATAGGGAGGGGCTGTACCTCTCTGACAGAGTACCGACATTCTATACTAAAGGCCCCAAGATCAGGAAAGCGTTCAGCTGCAACCCAGAAGAACTGCTATCCATTCACTGAGCTAGATGGGCCAGCGCTTTAACTCAATATAAGGCAGCTTCCTAATTTTAAGCACATAGTGCCTTACTTCCTTCAAATAAAACAAAACATGCAAAACAGAAGGCTCCAACCACCAACATATAGCATGAGGTGCTTGATTCTGGCTAACTGTGGAAGCTAAGCAGGGTCAGATGTGGTTAGAATCAGGATGGAGGAGTCCTTCATTGAGCAGGGGTTGGACTCAATGGCCTTCTAGGTGCCTTCCAACTCTATGATTCTATGATTCGGTCAGGATTCCATCCCCAGCACTACCATCATGAAACAAAAAGCTTCCAATGAAGCTCACCCCCCCCCCTTTTTTTCCTTTGCTATTCATGATTTATTGTTTCTTCTTGATTCAAAGGTCACATATGGATCAACAGTGGTCCTTTAAAGACAGGTATGAGACTTTGTTTACCTATAATCTTGGAATTCTTCCTTCCCACTTTCTCCTGGGGTAACAGAAACTACCACACTTCTTTTGGATGAAATGAACCATTGTATCTCTAACAACATTTTTATTATCTTGGAAGTATATGAATCAAAGCTCAACTTTTGAGGACATACAGCTGAAAACAGAAACCAAGAAGAAGAAAAATAATGCACTCGTGTGTAACAGGATATGAAGTCTCTTTCCATGGCATTGAGCTTTCATGGCCAATATGTGCATACAAGTTGTTGTGAAGGTTAAATCAAAGGATCAACATGCATGTGTGAACCATCCACGTTGTGAAAAGGTTTTGTTCATTTTCAAAGTCTGAGTCAAAGTGTGTGCTTGGGAAGGTGTTTGAACTGCCAAAGTCTCATTGCTTTGCCTTCCATTGCAGCTTGTGGCTTGACTTACTGAGATGAAGTATGATTGATTTGCCTGATTTTGTTGGATTATGAATGGTTGGCTCTTCCTGCTTGGCAGAAAAGAGATGGACTAGATGCATTCTTGATCTCAGCTAGCCCTAGAATTGATGGTTTTGTTATTCTGTAAGGCCAACTCTGCCCTTCACCTACTTCTAGCCTAATGTGATCGTGGTGTGGCCATACATATATCAGATATACAGATGATTATTTTATACTGAATTAGAAGTCAGAAGCTATAAAACTATCCCTACAAATAACTTAACATCTAATGGTTAATTAGATGTTTTTTAGTTGTCATTAACCCAAAGAGCTTGACAAACATTTTATGTATGTGAAGAACTGATGTGACAACAAGAATTCACCTTCTGGAAGTGCACAATTGAATGTATTTATTTTATTTATATTCTGCCCTTCATCCAAGAAGCTCCAGGCAGAATCCATGGTTCCATCCAATACTCTGTTTTATGTCTGCAACAACTATCTTCCATAGGTGAGATGGGCTCAGCTGAAAGAACTGGCCTATGGGCAGTATGAACATGCTGTGGTCACCAATGACCTTCTCTACTCTCTATTCTGAGCTCTCTATTCTTTCCCCAATACTCTAACCATTATACCACACTGACTCTCAGCAATATTTTGCTACATAATTTTAAAGGCAACTGTGACTATAAGCAATCATCTTACACTGAGTCATCCCTTTGGTCCACTTAGGTGCTCTGTCATTGAGATGTTCTAGGCTTTCACTGCAACACCTATCCCAACTATAGAGCACCTGCCCATCATCACTGAGCAGCAAGGAGACACATTATTTATGGCACAATAATCACCTGTGCTTAGAGGCACTCCACAAAGAACAGAAAGCCTCAGACATTTAATATTGGCCCATTATCTCCAACCAAGTCCTTAAACTATAGCTGTTATTTTCCCTGGAACACAGTGTGGCTGAAATCTCATCGGGTGATGCAGAGTAAAAGCTTTAAATTAATCAGACTGATCATATAACTTGCATTAAAAGTTATTTAACTTGTTGTGTCTTTCTTTAAGCTTAGGGAAGAATGTTTAAAATGTATGATTTGTTATGCAGGAGCTCAGCACAAAAGTGCCAGCCAATGCAAACAGACTGCCTCACTGAATAAATGGAGACTGCTTGAGTGATAATAAAAAGTTTTGGGTGGTATTTCTCACTGGAAAACCAGTGTCTAAATTTATAACATATATAATTCAGTTTCCAAATAGCCACCAAACCTTGGTAGGTCCCTTAATGAAGAGAAAAATACTACTTCAGCGGAAGTCTTTCCCTTTTTTTTTTTTTTTGGTTATGTAAAGTTAAACAGTTGAAGTATGAGAGCAGATTTCTGACATGGATTAATTTCCTCAAGGAAGTAAAGCAGAGCATTCTAATGGGCCAGCTGACATTGTGACCAATTTTGAAACTGTTCCTCACTCTACTTTTGCTCACAGCGGACATCAGCAATGAGCGGGCATGTGTGTATTAGGCTAAGATTGTGGCTTAGTTGATTTTGAAACACATGTTTTTTCCTAGGAACAATTAGTGAATTTCCCATTTCAATTTTTGGCACATTCCATTCTGTGCAAGAGTGAGGACTAAATTCTCAGAAACAGAAACACTTTGGAAATTATTACCACATGTCCAGGAATCACTCATACTGATGTCCACTAATGCCAATCCTTTTGTTACAGTATTAAACTCAAAAATAGACCACTGTTGTCTTTGATTACCATAAGCAGGGCAAAGAACAAAGACGTTCCACTAGCATTGTGACAGTTTTATGGCTGCCATGTGAAGAAAAACGTATGCTTATTAGCATTGAAAATATAAAACATTCCTTGTTTTAGCTTGCTGTTAAAGTGTTATGATCTTCTTTTTTTGCTTCAGAACCTCAAAACCACAGACAAGTTACCTATTTCCTGCTCTGCACATCTGGGGAACTCAGTAGATAAAGAGGCTCAAATATGAAGGGCACTGGACCAAATAGGAGGCCATTACATATCTTCCCATGTGGTCCCAGAATGCACTCCACACTCTGCCCTGCTGTATTTCAGTTTTTAGCTATTTATTTATTTATTCATTCATTCACTTACAATATTTATAAGCTGCCTTATGGCAAAGCCCTTACAAAATACATTTAACACATGTATGAAGCATTAAGACCCATCCAGTTCATTGGCACCATGCAGGAAAGAGAGGGTTACCTCCCCCAAGGATGACATTAATGGGGTAAAAAATTGGGATCAAAGTCTGTGTGATATTTAGACACAAAGGATAGAAAAGTACCTACTGCTGTTTAGTTACCCAACCATCCCCAGAGACAGGAAGCAACCAGAGAACTTCAGCAGATTAGGCTGAATTCGTATCAGATGTTCATCATCTAGTCAGGCAACCTTTTTTAGCCATGGGTACATTTAGCCATTTAAGAAACTGTCCTGGGCATGACCACAAAATGGCTGCCATGCGAGACATTGCAAAGAACAAGAGACCTCTCCAAAAGACTGAATGCAAGTCACAGGTGGGTTCTAAGCCCCAGCACACTAATCACTCCTTTGAATTCGGTGTTCAGTATTACCAGAAACCTATTTCATAGCAATTGAATCTGCAAGGAAGAAAATGCATTTTGTTGATCCTGCTGTTTTAAAAGTGGGAAATGTAGAGTTTCTTGGCAGGTACCAAGATGTCCAGGTGTGTATTGCTGCCCCTGCCTACCTGTGATCCAGCCATACTTAGATGATTTCTTTTGTATAACAGCCAACCAGAATTTCTATAACACTTAGTAACAGAAAAATCTGGAGTTGGGCTGAAAGCTCATGGGACTCTTTCTAAAGGATCATTCAAGGACCTCAGATTAGTTCATTTGTACCCTGCCCCCATCTTCATCCCTCATTAGATGAGTCAGAAAACTGAATTGAGCTCAATGGAATCTTCTGTACATCTTTCTTCTTTAGTTATAATAAGTATTGCTTGGGGTACTTGTCTATGTGTGTATATATATAATCATTTCAGCTATGAATATTCAGGTTATAAATAAAAAGTGAGATGAATCTATAATCAGATAAATTAATAATCAAATCTGTAATTAGTGCTAATTAATGAATTATCAGTTCAAGCTACACATAGCAGCCCGAGAGAATACCAAGGCAACATTCCAATAGAACAAAATACCATGGGTATGGCTCTTCAGAAGATGAGCTTTTCTTACCAGAGGCTCCAATTTTTCTTCCAAACAGAAAGAGACTAATGATAGGTACCCAGAGAAGCAGGGAGAAAGAATGCCAGTTTTTATCCACCAAGATGAAAGTGAGATAGATAAACAAGTTTTAACAAGGAATTATATCCAAGGAGCCCAAATTCTATTTTCACTGTTAAGATTGCTCTAAATCTAAAGATACTCCACGGATTTAATTAACTACGTTTCTTTTACTGGTCTCACAAAACAAAGCAGGCATGGCTACAAGGCAACTGTTACCTCTTCTGCCATTAAGTCGGGGTTCATTTGAGCCGGATGCCAGATGGGGTGCAATAGAAGACATGTGGGAGACAGGGTGCTGCTTGTTGCTGGTTGGATGGGATCAAGTCTTCTCCATTTTTCACGCTTCCCTCTGTAGATCATACCAGGTTGTGATGTCTGTCCAGGGGACAGACTTGCAAGCTAAGTGTAGCTTTGGTACCCAAGTATAGCTCTAATGTGATTAACATGAAGGCACTAGGCCTCTAAAATGTTGCAATATACCTGGGTTCTTCCCGCCTTCCTTCAAAGCTATGATAGTATAAGCCTGTTTTGGGAGCTATTGGGAGCTTAGCTCACCACAGCCAACTAAGTGGGCTGTGAAGAATTTTTCTTTCCTTTCCCCTTCACTGGAAGGTGGGATTCAATATTTAGGCCTGAGGCCTAAAAGTACCCTCATAAAGTCATAAAAGTACCCTCTTTTCCTCACCTCAAATGTAAAGGAGAGAAATATAGCACACAATTCTCCAGTCCATTAACTTGGAGGTCAATTAAAGCAATTAACTGATTGCAGTATGCAACAAGTGTTATCATTCTGCAGAGCAAGTAATCTGCTAAGAAAAAGAGCAGATTCCCCAAAGACATGAATAAAGAATGTATACTTCTGTTAATGCCATATAGCATGAGTGCACTTTAACCAATCAAAAACATATAAATTAATCCTAATGCATGCATAGGTGTAGCTGCATATTATAATCTAATAGAAACTTCTCATATATCCTGCTTGCCCTCTTATCTCAGGAGGTGATACCTGATATGGGGAAATCTTCTAAAACTTTCTTCCCTATGCAAGCACACTTCTCCAAGTCTTCTAAATTTTCTGCTTAACACCTGTAGTTTTCTCAGTCGCTTTTCTTTCCCCACATCTGATTCACATAGAATTTGACCCATGCCTTGTTGCACTACCTAGGATCTGTCTGGCAGGTCTTGTTTTCTGGACTGGTGGATTGTTTACTTCCCACCTTTGTCCCTCGATATTCTGTATCCCAAATGTCTTCGCAACACTGTAGTACTAGCATATAGAGCATCTGGAAGTATTACTGTGTGTGCCTGCCTCTCTATAACCTAGTGAAACAATCCAGGAAGTACACACAGTTCTAGATTTGTATGAAATGAGAACCCAAGGTTTAAGAAACCCAGAATTTACAACCCAGCATCAAACCATAGATTCCTTTCTTGGTTGTTAGTGGCTAACTGGTTTGTTAGCATGATTGCATTCACGCAAGAGAAAAACCCCTTCAGCAGAAGATAATTAGGGGCAGCAGTAATCAGGCACCCACAGTCTTCAAATTGTTCCCCTAGCACTGATCCTGAGAGTGTTGGGAGTAAGGAGGATAGCTGTTTTGGGTGCTCATTCTCACGGACTGCTGGGTGGATTTCAGGAGAATCAAAAGTGGAATGTGAAGCTGATCAAAGGGTAATTGGGAAGGTCAGGCCATGCTGAGACACTGAGATGAGGGAGGCGAATGTGCTTTTCTCAAGGCCAGACTTCTTGGTGGGGCAGGCAGTTCTTAGGAATAACCAAGATGAACAGCTGGTGGGAGTAGGCTCCAAGAATTAGTGTTTCTCAGGCAGACCAGGCAGCCCCAGCAATTAATCACATGACAAGGCATCAGCAGAAGTGGGCAACCCAATTAGACAATCAGTGCATGGAGAGGAGACATGCTCACTTTCAGAAGACCCCTCCCAAAGGGATAGGGCCTGGGTATGTCCATAAGGAAAGTCCCTGAAGGTAATACACTATTGGTTTCAACAAATGCTCCGTGAGTGCTCAGAGGTCCATCCTGGGTGATATGTTCTTTGGGTCAATAAAGAACGCTATGCCAGGAAATGGTCTGTGGTTTTTGAATGCTCAAAGGAGGAACCTCAGCTCACAGCAGACAGGGTACAGTTGTATCAACACTGTTCTACCAACAGCATAGTTTTATCAACAATGTTGTATCAACAGGCCTTGATCCTTTATACTTTTTATTGGACAGTGGTAGGCTCATGTCTAATCAAAGTCACAACCTGTTTCTGCCCTAGTTCTCTTTATTTCTTATTATTTATTTCTATGGTGAAATTTCAAGAACAAGAAAGAATAAGGAAGTGTATGCATACACAGAGTTCTGTATATCTATGTTAACAAATATGAAATCCATATATATGAACATACAACTTTCATATTGTAGCAAGTATACATGAACTTCAGAAAAAGCAGACCAGATACCCAAATACATATCCATTTGAAGGTGACATTTGATTTTCAGATAATGAAACAGTTTTAAGTTCCTCAAGCCATAGCATGATAGGAGTTTTGCCTTTATCCTTCCAATACTGTAATATCAATATTTTAACTGCCAAAAGGGAATCCATTTACACTGACATTTTGTTGATTTTCAAGATGCAGCTAGGTAATTTAGAAGACTCTGTATATCAGCAAAGTTTGAAGCTGTTCCCCTACCACATTTTTCACCAGTCCCAAATTTTTCTGTATAATAAACTTCTGCAAAGGAAGCAAATACTGGATATTGCTACAAAGATGTGTTTAAAAGAATAATTAGTTACATTAATCAAATCCTTCTTAAAGAGACATTGTGGCATCTAGTAGGTTCAAAACAAATGTTTTTTGCTAAATAAGACACAGGTTAAGATCTAGTCCTCCTTATCTGTTGACCTCTTCTCTCTTTGCTCTGTGTCCAAAGAGAAAGCAGAATTATCCCACAATAAATTGGGAAAGTATTGGGGAAGTAAACTACAAATCTTAGCTCTACAGGGCCTTTGATAAAGTTCATTGCCATATCCTGAGGTATTGCCAGGAGTGATCAAGAGTCTGGCATAGTCCTCTTAGGGTAAATACACTGAACTCTATCCCTTGATCCTGCCTTGCCCCTAACCCTAGGAAAGGTAGTTGATATTTATTTATTTGGGTATTTATTAAAAGCTTTTCTAACCCACCCACTACAACATCTCAGAACAGCTTACAAAAAATGAATAGAATAAAAGAAACACCACCGCATCCAGCAATTGATATGGTAAAATTCCAGTTAAAATTAATTAAACATTAAAATAACAGGAAAATAAAAAGGGTTTTGTCTGATGCCGAAAAGAATATAATGTTGGCACCAGGTGAACCTCTCTGGGAAGCATATTCCATAGTTGGCGTGCCACTGCAGAGAAGGCCCTCCTCCAGGTACTCAGCTTCCTAATCTCCTTCAAGGAGGGCTCCCAGAGCAGGACCTCTGCCTCAGATCTCAAGGGGCGGGAGGGCAAATAGGGAAGAAGGCGCTTCTTCAGGTATCCTGGACCCAAGCCATTTAGGGCTTTATAGGTTATAACCAGCACCTTAAATTGGGCTCAGACTTCAACTGGTAGCCAGTGTAACCAATAGAAGACCAACTTTATATGTGAAAACCAGCCGGTCCCATTAACATCCTGGCAGCTCTATTCTGAACCATTTAGTTTGCTGATTCTGCAGTGGTGCTGGTTCAGACCTTGCTTCTGTAAGCCCAAACAAAAGGAAAAATCTTCAAGGAACAGTGTTAAGTCAGCAACTTGTGTCACTGCTTTTATCCATTCGTTGCCTTCATTCCCTCCTGAAACCACAAAAAGCAGCGAAAGATCTTTTGGCAATTAAAGACCTACATGTTGAATGTTAGGGCAAAGTTAATGCTGATTTCATTGTAGTTTTAAAAGTTCCTTAAGTGCAGTAGGGCAGTTGACAGACAGTGATGATGGCCAAAGCGCAAGGAGATTGTTCTTTTTGTAAAGTGCACAGCAAGGCTAGGCGCTCATCACTTCCAAAGTGGGAAGTGGAAGATGGATTTTTCCCAACAGTTGAAATAGAGAATATGATGCTATACTACATCTATAATGATTGCTAAATCAAACTATGCATTTAACTTTCTGAGTAGATTTCAGGTGGGCACAGAAATTCACTTCAGGTTATTCTCCTCTTCCCGCCAAATGAATTAACAGCCTGAGGGGAAATCCTCTACCGGTCTGACACTAATGCAGACTTTCCTAACTAATGCTTTTCACCTACGACAGTCACAGGTCAATCCCAGCAATTGGCACCTTTTATAGCTACAGAATGGACGTGGATTTTCTGCAATGGTGAATAAATAACTCTGTTGTGGAAATTCTGCAGGATGTTTAGGACTGAGATGGGTTTCCTGCAATGGGTGAAGGATCTGATTCGTTGGGAGGAAAAAGGCAGGTTCCAGGGAGGGATGTCACTACAGCATCTAAAACCAAGTCTCACACACATTTTAACTGATCATTACAAACATGCTGCTTTCTCACATGCATAACACCTTCCCTCCAAAATGACAGTCAATGCCATTAAGCATAATAATTGTTCATGAGTGAACACTGCTTATTGTCCCTCTTGATTTTGCCTCTGAGGCAGGCATCTTACTCAGCAGAAGTCAAGGGTCACCTGCTAAATCATGCATACCCACAATCCCTTGTGAATTATGCAGTTGACAAACTGCCGTTAATGATTAGTACAACCTGCATTAAAATCCTGGCACTAAATTGATATTACTTGAGTGATGGATTACACCTCTAATGAGTAGATTATTGCCACAAGTGACCTTGTCGGCTGAAAGAGTGTTTCAATATAACTCACATATCTAACCTTCTCCTGTCATAACATTGCTAAAAATATATACACAGTGACACATTTTTAAACTCTAAATATTTCTTTCTAAAATTCCAAGATCCAAACAGTTTCTCCAAAGGTGTAGCCTAATTATCCCAAGAACTATACCCCAGTTAGTATGGCATCATATATAAAGGGATCAGAAAGCTGTATACATCTGATAAAAATGTACTATTTGCTCTTTTCTTTCTTCCTCAGAGCACTCAAGTTTAATTATAAGTTGCTAGCATGTCTGCAGAGGTGATTATGTGCTTACCAGGCTAAACATGTTTTGACTGGTGAATTATCTTTTTTTCATGGACGCTTCATTTGTGGCTATGAATAGTGGGGGAAAACACAGCCATTTCTTAAGCATACAGATAAAGCAGAACTATATATTTGCCAATTAAAAATAAAATGGCAAAATAAATGTGGGGATTTTTAAATATAAATAATATGTTTGCTGATCAATTCAAGTATACTGATTTTTATATTTTGTCAAATATTCCATTCTTGGTGGTTGTAGATATCAAGAAACTATGGCTTACCCCATACTAATTGCAGTTAGTTTGGAAGGAGGATGGCGGCAATTTTCTTAGGGTTTTTGATAAGAAGAAAAGCTGGTGGGGGAACTCCAGTGGCACAGATGAAACTGGTTTGCCTTTTATTTTAAAATCATCCCCCCCC
>NW_025335268.1:84551769-84702696 GCF_004798865.1 Varanus komodoensis
AAATTCTTGATTTTACGTGAAGCAGATCTACATAATCACTGAAAATATTAAGAACAATTTTAATAGCAGTGAACCCTATTCAAACTAATTATGAAGCTATTCTTGACAGAAACTATGAAATGTTGGATTAATTAAAAATCAGGTAGCCTGTGTTAGCCAAGATGCTGCCCAAGCACAGGATCAAATGAAATACTGCAAGTCAAGCTAGGTGAGACTCAACAAATCTGTGATAGCATACAGTCCCTTCATTTTTTGCTTTAAAAGAAACCATGAGGAGGTTTACACTAGGTGGGGACTTTTTTGCTGAAGGAAGGGTGAATTTAACTATTTCTTTCATGATGTTTTCTTCCTCAACCACCCTTTGTCTTGTTTGGCTGCAGGGGAATTATATATATGGTTGCGTATATTTTTGTCCAACAGAGCCATAGGCAGGTAGAGATTGATTTAATATGGAAAAATGGCATGAAGAAGGAGAAAGAAATGTTAAGTCTGTGTCTCCAATGCCATGTTCCCAATCCAGTTCAGGTTTATTTATTTATTTAATTTATTTCTTTAAAACATTTCTATGCCACCCCCATCGCAACAAAGCCTTGGGGCGGCTCACAACAAAAACAAACAAAATCATACAAAAATTTATACACTAAAAATATTAAAACCCAGTGCATCTCGGCTTAAATTTTTTTTTAAAATCCTACATAATAAATTAACACTTAAAATAAGTTTTAAATAAAAAGGTCTTAGCCTGGCGCTGAAAAACAAATAACGACCTCATGACTAATCCTATCAGGAGATGTATGATCCTATTACAGATATCCAACATTTTGTCTAATTTGGCAATCAAGTCTTCCTAAAATCAAATTAAAATGGTTCTTCTTTTAGTAAGGAGGTAATTAATAGGTGAACAGTTGATGTGTTGCTAGTAAAATGACTTGAATAATAGGATCGAGGGGTCAAGCAACTGATATCCCCATTCCTATTTTTTTCTGGACTGTAATAGGTTCATTTCTTTAGCTGGTGTTTATGTATGCAGTGTAAGCAACTTCTGGCTTTACTTTATGAGCAAGTTGTGTAGTCTGCAGTCTTGGGTGCTGTTCTGTAACATATTTAAAAAGTTGCTTAGTAAGTATCAGGAAACTTAAGATAATGGGTATTAGTGTCTGGAAACCAAGTGATGTTTCTGGTCCCCATCTGCCAATAATAAAAAGCTTCTGTATAATTTTAGAATGCTTTAATTTTGGATGAGCCAGTTGCAGAAAGAAATCATTAGTGAAATGAGTTTGGTTCGATCTTAATTAAGGCTTCATCATGGTATGCCGTTGATGAGTTCAAACTGATCTGTCCTTTAATATCTGTTCTTAATACATCTGGGAATTGCTGTAAGTGCTGTAGGGTCCCTGTTTTTGTTTTAAAATGTACTACTGATTCCCAGCGCTACCTTTTGTTTATGGCTCAGAATAGTGCAAATAATTGTGGAGAAAGAAATCTGACATTAAAATTGCATTTTTGTGCCTTTATTCTCTCAAATAGTTTATATATTCAGTTCAACCAACAGAACATTGATCAACCAATGACATACAAAATAAAAATGTGAACACATGAAATGACCAGTGTAGAAATTATAAATGTCTTTATTAAAACCCCAATTTTCTAGTCCATGGGTGGACACCGTGCAGTTTAGGTTTCCTGCAGTACACTGATAGTAGAAGCTTGTGGTAAATCATTCTGACTTTGGCGGAGGGTCAGGCCTGTGTTTGGCTCATTAGCTCTGGAGCAGAGGAAGGAAATCTAGTGTCTTCGTGTCTTCTATAAGCTTTGGTCTAACAACTCTGATGAGCCCTAGCCAGCATGTTCTGTAGCCAGGGATGATGCAAGTCATTGTTGAATACGTTTGGATGATGGTATTAATGACAAAACTTTCCAAGTAGGGCAAATGTGGATTACAGTATGCTCTTGATTGGATTTGACTTGCTAAAAAAGTTCAGCATTACTGTTCAAGTTAAAGTATTTTTCTATTCCATTTCACTGACCTGGTTTGCACAATAATTTTCAGCAACAGTGGCTTAAATAAGCTACTCTGGTTGGATGCTCATTGGTGCCAGTTCTATAACCCAAACCCTTTTGTAGATTGTTAGCATGATTTACAACCTGCTCACAACCCTGAAACAGCTTGTGTGTTGAAACACCTGATGACTGCTGTTCAACAAATCCAGCATACAAAATAGATGATTAAGCTTATTTGTTTTTGTTCTTGTTTTGTAGCTAGTGTGATACTTAGAACATACCATATACCTTTGTTATGCCCTAAATAGATCATTGTCATTAACAGTGGACTTGCCACTGGTGGTGTTAGTATCTAAAGGAGCCTAGAAAACAGATTTTTTCAATTTGTATAGGAAAAAGAAAAGTGCTAGGTAATATGAAAGGCCATTGTTGTACTCAAATTAATCTACATTATGTATGCATTGTTAAATCTAATTGGCAAGTATATGTGAAATATGCTCTTTAGTTTCAAAGTAATGACTATCCAGATATTCCTTATTATTCATGGAGTCCCATTGAAACTTGCTTCTTATAAAACAGATCATGTATGTCTTAGACAGTAGTAATTAACTGAATAGTCTGAAAGCATGTGATGCTGCAAACTTGCTGAAACTGAAGATTTCAGCCTGGTCAGTCAGTGGATGTAGTAGAATTCCATGTACTGAATTCTTTGATGATAGAAAGACATGAAATATTTCATATACATGAAATAAATTTAGCCATAAATAAAGTATATACTCTCCAAAAAACTTGACATAGCATTACACCACCCTGAACCTTAAATATTAATGTTCTTAAATAACACAGTGGATGCAATGTCTTTCTGCCCCCCACCCCCATTTGTCATTAAAGACGAGGTTGCTTCATACTGTTTGTTTTTAGATAGTTTAATTAAATTGGGCTGAATGTATGACTAATGGTTACTACTATTTTGTGTGTTCTAGATGTAAATGAACTGAAAGAGTGCCTTTATGTCCTTGTGAAGGAGCAGCAAACACTAGCCAAGAAAACTGCCACTACAACACTCTCTGCTCTGAGATTGAAACAGAGGCTTGCTATCTTAGAACGCTATTTTATTGCATTAAATAGGACTGTCCTTCAGGAAAATGTCAAGGTTAAGTGGAAAACAAGTAATATTTCTCTGCCTGCTGTGGACAAGAAAAGGTAAAGACTAGTTCAAAGAATCTCTCTTTCTTTCCCCCACCCCTTATGTACTGTGGTCTGCTATTTTTCCCTAACTCCTCACTGTGAAAATTTCACTGGTGTGTAGTTCCTCAGTGTGAAGAAATGTTAGCAGCTTGTAATGTTGGACATGAATACAAATGATTTATGGACCTTGTAGACTACGTATTGGATAATACAGCTGTTACTAGTATATTAGAGGGGTTAGTGCATTGTTGGATTTTTTGGGACAGTTGGATTTGATTCTTGAATTTTAACATTTTAGAGAATGTTTGTGTAGATTGTTTTGTCGTATCATGACGCACACACATCTCTAATCTGTGTTTGTTTGCTGCAGTCCCAGACCTATAGGCAAAGGTGTAGAAGGTCTTGCCCGTGTAGGATCCAGAGCTGCCCTTTCATTTGCATTTGCATTCCTACGGAGAGCTTGGAGATCAGGTATAGTTGGATGATGTGATACATCTGGTGAGGTTGGTTTCCTGCGAGACTGGTGAAAGTTTTCTCCTCCAACCATGCTGTTTTCATTTACATATTTTGTACTGATCTCTCAGAGGAAAGCCGCATTTAGATAACTGAGACTTACACCAGGGATATATGTACAGGATCTTAGTATTAGTATTATATTATTTGTTTAATTTCTGTACCAAAGCTCTCTGGACGGTTTACAACAACACATTAAAAATGCAATCTAAAATAAATCATATTAAGACATCATTTAAAAACTTAGGCTATAAAATGCACCATATTAAAACATCATTAGAAGATTACAATACAAAATTTAAAGCAGATTAAATATTATAATAATTTGAAGACAAATCTTAGCAAGCCCCAGTAGATGAATTGAATGCCTTGCAGTAGAGGACAGTCTTTTTCTAGTGCTGAAATTGGTGCCAGTCAGGCCTCAATGGGGAGCCCATTCCATAATGGGAGTGGGGTGGGGTGGGGTGGGGTGGGGGAGGCAACAATGGAAAGAGCCTCCTTCTTGGAAGCTCTTTGGAAGAACAATATCAAATTCAATGTTAGTCAAGCATTAAGAAAAAACTGATATAAGACGTTCTATCGGTAGTACATTACTCCAAAGTGGAAATGTAATAGGGTAGATGGGACTTTTTATTGCATGTGGTGGACCTGCGAAATAGTGAAATGATTTTGGAAACAGATACACATGGAAATGCAGAAAAAAATAAGTTTCCCACGAGTCCTAAGAATATGTGTCTGAATATTGTGCCAGAGATCTTTTCAAAGAATATGTCAGAGTTATTTAAGTATATGACAACTGCAGCAAGATTCACAATTGCCTCTAAATAGAAATAATTGGAGCCCCAGTAATTGAAGAATGGAAAAATAGACTAGCTGCATACACTTAATAGCAAAGTTAACTAAGCATGTAAACAGAAGACTGTTAGAAGAATTTAATGATAAATGGAAATTTTACTATGCTCAGCATGACTAATGGGATTTGAGGGGAGTTTGGAAAAGAAAAAAAGGCAGTAGAGGAATTGAGATGATTGGAATATTTGTTGTAGATTAACCATTTCTTTTTTGATAAACTCTCACAGACTGTTGAAAGATAGAAAGATGGATAAATTTGAGGGTTTGAATGTATAGGTTGTATTTGTTTAGAAGTCCCTTGGCAACTTTGTTCATAGTAGTTTGCTTTGTTTATTTTCATTTGCTTTGTTTCCTTCTTATGTACTCACTTATGTTAAGAAAAGAAAAGAGCCTTCTCCTTGTTGCCACCAACTCTTGGAGGTGGCAGTTGGAGGCAAGCCCCAGAACTTAATTGTAGTGTTGAGTAGAGGTGTCAGGTATTGCAGGTTAAAACCTTGGAATTGGACTTGGAAGCATACAGGCAGCCAGTGCAAGTAGGCCAGAATTGGTGTATCATGATCAGGCTGTCTGGTCCCTGTTATTTGTCTGGCTGTTGCATTTTGCATAAACTGTACCTTCTTCTGCAGTGCAATCCAGCACCCAATTCAGACAGTTGCCCCAAGAGGATATCATGATTGATAGTACTGAAAACTGCTGAGAGGTCCAGGAGAACTAACAGGATTGTTCTCCCCCATCTTTCTCCTGGCATAAGCTGGACGTACCAGCAGGGGCCAAAATAATATGGCTTATCTTAACAACTCTGCTGATTAGGTCCCAGGTTAGTTACCATATTAGAGACAAAGCTCTGAGGATGAGGGGTAGTGACTTACATTCATATAGCACTCACAGAGTGGGGAATCAGAGAGCTACTTAAGATGCTGTACATACCCAAGGAGTCCTTGTAAGTCTAATTTTTAGAAGTCCCACCAGCTGCAAAATGAGTTTGTTATTCAGTGGGATGAGAGAGGCTGCTGTTTGAGAGGCTCAAGCCCACAGCCTGCTTGGGCATGCAGAACTAGTTCTGTGGTTAACATCCGGTCTTAGTTTGCAAAGTTGTTTGTGCTGTTACCGTCACTCTCTTTGACTGCACGAAGGTAGAGCACTACTCTTCCCATTTTGCAGATACAGTTATATGGCGTTTTCAGTTTATTGGCCAAATGCCAAGAGAGCATTTGCAGATCATTTGTGACAAGTTGTACTATATTTCTTCTAGTACACAATTTCCTAACACAGCTAACAATATAACATTGTTAGGTGAGGATGCAGATCTCTGCAGTGAATTGTTACAAGAGTCTCTCGACGCTTTGCGAGCGCTACCAGAAGCATCACTTTTTGATGAAGGAACAGTTTCATCTGTATGGCTTGAAGTAGTGGAGAGAGCAACTAAATTTCTAAGGTCTGTTGTAACTGGGTAAGTTTCTTTTGACATTGTTTGATTTTTTTCATGGTCCACATTTCAGAAACTTGTTTTGAGTACTTGGCGCCTGGCAATTTTTATTTCTGTGTTCTTTGTGTGAACACAGGAAATGGAAATGGAACTTAAACATTTGGTGCCACTTATTAATACCTTGCCATTGTGATACCATGAATGTGAACTCTGGGTTATAGTTCTTCCTTGTCATTTTTAAATTGCATATTCTGGATTTATTTATATGAATATATAGTGTTTCTTTAAATGCAGCATGATATGGAAGTGCAGTCATGTTGCATTAGTAGGCTTATATTGCATCATAGTTGTAGATATCCATAAGTGTAATGAGACTTTCTCTAATTCTCCTCCCCTTTTGCAACTTACCATGACATCTATAAATCTGCTCTAGCAGTTTCTAGCTTTTGGAAGCATATGGGAGTTTGCAGTAGAGATGGAAAAAAATCATTCCCTGTTTTGGTTCTGCTGATGGAACTGTTCCCTTCAACAGAATGACACAATTGGTTTCAACCCATTGTTTATATGTAAAGAAAGTGAGGGGAAAAACAACTTTGGCCTGTGTTTCAAAATAGGGTTTTTTTTTGTATGTAAAGACACTAGATAATATAACAGATATGTAGTACTTGTATGTGTTGGACTAACAGTCCTTTTTTACAATTTCTGTTTTTCCTGTAGGGACATCCATGGAGCTTCAGGCTCAAAAGGATCAGGAAACATTCCATTGCAAGACCAACACTTGGCACTTGCCATATTATTAGAATTGGCTGTCCAGAGAGGCACACTGAGGTAAACTTATCACTTTAGAGTCAGCTTCCAGGGATCTGAGCACTGCACTGTTTATTACATCATGCTTGAAATGGCGGGTGGGGAGATTCCTTTTAAAAAGTGATGGAAACAAATGCTACTAATGGAAGATGTCTTCCATAGCACATTCAGCTTTGGCTCCATTTTTTTCAGCCAAATGTTGTCTGCTGTCATGCTGTTGCTTCAACTTTGGGACAGTGGCACGCGGGAAACAGATAATGAACGGTCAGCACAGGGAACCAGTGCCCCACTCCTTCCTTTGCTGCAGAGGTTTCAAAGTATAATTTGCAACAAAGAGATAAACAATACTGAAGAAGATCTTCAGGTATGTACCTCTGTAAGGTATTCATTTAGACTATACTTACTTGAAGCAGTGTTTCATCAATATTAATATTAAGGTTTTTATATTGTGTTCTGTACTGTATTTTAAAGGTTTAAACTTGCAAGAGATCTGTTAGAGAACTATTTGTCTATTGTGTGATGTAGAAACGTAAAAAAAATTAATGATGCTCACAGCAGGAACTTTACCACCATCAGAACAACAGTGCAACAACTTTAGTTTAAATTAGGATTGTCATGCCTCTGATAAGTTGCATTTCATGTACATATGTAAGTTCCTTAAAATCAGTTGTGACATATGAGTGCAAAGAAAATATACTGAAATGAAAACTGCAAACATTTAAGTCACTGTTGCTCTGGTCTGGAAATGGACATTCTTATGCAGCTATTAATATCTGTGCTCATGACCTATATGATTTTTATTTTTCACAGTGTTTTATTTTTATAATGTTTACATTTTTGGCAAATAAAATGGCATCTGAAGCTGCTACAGATCTCTAAAAACATAAACACTAGCTTGTTTGCAAATTAATTTTGACCCTTTTGGCATTCTATAGCTTCTCTGGATACCGTTTTTTTTTTTTTTTTTTTTTGAGGGGGGGCGCATTTGCAGGTGGAGGAATGATCTATGTGGTTAGGGGACAGGATCCAGACAGAGTAAATGGCTCCTTAATTTCCCAAAGTTGCCCATCCCTGCTCTATGTAATGTCTTAAATAGATGCTTTCAGTATAAAGTTTTATAAATGCTGGGCTTATCCTTTATAATAGGAATTAATGTAAAAACTATATCTTTTTAGCCAATACAAAAACCAAAGGTAACTATAATTGATATAGGAAAAAAATCCAAAATCTTTATTAGCATAATACTTTTATTAGTGCAACCTCTGAGTTGTTCTAATACAAGAACTGCAATAAAATGTTTGTTAGTGTACATCTTTTGAAGAGTCACCATGATGTTTACTTAAAATTACATCAAACTGAGGTTTATGATGTGTTATGGTTAAAGAGAACTTGCTGCAAATGTTTTTGGTTTGCATTTTAAGATGCTGTCCTATCCGCTAAGTCCAAATGAAAACTTCCTAAGATATCTAATACTGCCACAGGACAATGAGTTGGCAATTGATTTAAGACAAACTGCAGTTGTAATCATGGCTCATCTAGATCGTCTAGCTACTCCGTGTATGCCACCACAGTGCAGCTCTCCAACATCACATAAGGTAATTTACATATGCCAGCTAGTTAAATGAACAGTTAGCTAAAATGATAGAGATCTAAAGGGATTCTTAGGCTCATGCAAAGGATTAAATCTAACCTAGTGGCATTTTTTTAAACTTTTGGACAATTATTCCTTGTACCATATCACAGATTGCTTTATAAAACCCCCTTCAATTTCAAAACATCACTGTTTGTCATGCAGTATAGCAAGATTTCTGAATGTCTTCTGCTAGTGTTGATCATGACACACTGGAGGCTACATTTGGAAGTCACCTGTCTTTTTGGAAACATTTGCAGGAGGGAATAGAAGACTTGGAGTCACTGGAGTCTAGGCTGAAACTCTGTTAACCCTGCGTATAATAGTTAAACAGTTCAACATAGACAATGAACCTTGTTAATGTTTCTTTCCTTTAGCCACTGGCATCAATGCTTTCAATATGCATACCAATTTCTAGGTTGCAAACTAGTATTGACTAGTAAATTTAAAGCACTGCTTAATTAAACTCAAGAAAAACTTCTTGTCTAGTTATACTTCCACATAAATGCTGGAGATTTGTTGTCTCAAACCTTGTTTGTTTTTCTATATATTTGTACAGTATTGCAGATATATGTTTGGCTAATTTTGAATGCATAAATCTGAAGCTAACTAAAAAAATGTTAAAGTGTTAAGTGTTACAAGTGCATTCTAAATGATTGTTGATGATGTTGATGTTTATATTGTTGATGCTATTTTTTTAATTGCCTTTCAGGGATCTTTGCAAGAAGTCATTGCATGGGGGTTAATAGGATGGAAATATTATGCTAATGTGAGTGGTCCAATTCAGTGTGAAGGACTTGCCAATCTTGGAGTTACACAGATTGCTTGTGCAGAGAAGCGCTTTTTAATATTATCTAGAAATGGACGTGTTTACACCCAAGCATACAATAGTGACACACTGGTAGGTGACTTCTAGTTATTTCTTAGTGTCCTAGTAATTTTCCTCTTGCAGAGGTATGAAGGAACTCTCAATGGGAAAAGAGCTTAGTCAAATACTTATTTTTATATGGGCTGTATTGTATTGACTCTTAACAAATCCTGTCGAATCTTTTTCTGAGAACAGCTTTCTGCCTCATTGTAGTTTTTTATAGCAAGAAATGTTTGCAATGAACTTCATTTTGGCCAATGGCGAAGTTTTGATTTTACTTTCTTTTTATAAAGGCCAAGCTAGACATGGCTTGAAAGAGCTGAGCATGCATCTCTGAACTTTTTCTACCCTTAAAAGTTGTGGGAGACCCTAAAATTGGATTAGGGAGGGGGGCAGAACTTTATTCTTTATTGATTTAAACTGCTCTCCCCTCCCTGCCTATGAAACCTACTCTTAGCTTGCTCTTGCTCACGTGCTAGAGAGAGAGCAGGGAGAGTGGGGAGAGATACATATACGGTATTGTAACTATCCTCATTTCATCAATGGCTAAGTGGAGATGTATATAGAGAAAAAATGCTTAGGTAGAAAGAGGCTTTTTTCCCAGACCTTTCCAGACCCTAATCCAGCTTAGAGGTTTTGGCTGATTTTATGTTAGTACAGTAAAATTGAAAATCAGAAGATCAGGCATCATGTTATAACCTAAAAAATTACCCTAATCCTAAATAAACATATTTAGGAGGAAGACATTTCAGTGTTGAAACTACTCATTTTATTCAGTTTATTGTCCTTCAGTTTTTGAGACATAGCCTATAATTTCTTTGTGTAAGTGTTCTTAATGTTCATCTACTTTCTGCAAGATATGATGGGCTAATTATTTTAACTTACAGGGACCACAGCTGGTGCAGAGTCTTGCTTCTAGAAACATTGTGAAGATTGCAGCCCATTCAGATGGTCACCACTACCTTGCACTGGCAGCAACTGGGGAAGTTTTTTCTTGGGGTTGTGGAGATGGTGGACGCCTGGGCCATGGGGATACTGTGTATGTATGCTGGAATGTTAGTGACAGTACACGTGGGTGTAATTTTTTCCCAGATTGTTAGATATACTCTTTTGAAAGTGCCAGTTGCTGTCTGGTAAACATGGGACATGAATAATTACTAACATGTTTGAAAGAATAGTCCTTTTCTGTATCACTTATTTACTCAGTGTTGGATACCATATTCTGCAGCTGCCATGAACTACCTTATTTTCCATTTCAGACTTGCAAGAAGTCTGACTAAAAACAAAAATATGTGTGCTAATTTGTGGTAAGAAATAATAAAAAGAAGGTGAAGGGTCTATCACTAGCAGTCAAATCATACAAAACAAAAGTGATCCCCAAAACAAAAAAAAACCAAACCAAAAAAAGTGGGGGATTGGGAGTCTGCAGCAAGTCAAAAAAGGAGTATAATGGTGGCAAGGAGTACTGAGCCAGTGATGGAGGATTCTCTGTGCAGTTTGAGCATCAGTGGGATAACTGGCTCTGACAATAGTCTGGGCTAACTTTGTAAGAGAGGCAGGGGGTTTGGGTTTGTTTGTTTGCTTGTTTTTTTGGGGCAGCACTTTCCAAGTGGATCATTAGCCTCTTCCTGACACCCTCAGTCAGGTTGGTTGCCCAATCCGTCATGGACCCAATAAGTTTTTATGGGTCCAAAACTCCCTGCCACAATCTACAAGCCAACTACAAGCCAAGCCATAGGTTGTTGAGATGGCTTGTTGCCCATGAGCAAGCTACCTTGGAGGTATCAGTCCAGTAAGAGAAAGAAAAGAATTAACCAATGGTTTCTGAGAGGATATTTTTCCCTTGGTGGGGGTGCTTTTTGTTCTGGAATCTGCTTGGACTTTGAGGGGGATGTAGAATTGTGTCCCATTTTTCATGCCTTTCCACAGAAAAGTGTATAGTCTAATAGTGTTTGTGGGTTCCACCTTATGTAGACCTTTAGAAGAACCGAAGATGATTTCTGCTCTGTCTGGAAAGCAGGCTGGAAAACATGTTGTACATATTGCGTGTGGAAGTACCTATAGTGCTGCAATCACTGCTGAAGGAGAGTTGTACACATGGGGTCGAGGAAATTATGGCAGACTAGGCCATGGTATGTTTGTATTAGTTCTCTTATCCTATGAGTTATGTGTCACAAGGCCAGAATCTTGTCCATGTGAACTAAACCGTCTGATTTGTGTTTTGTATTGAAGGTTCCAGTGAAGATCAGACAATCCCAATGTTGGTTACAGGCCTGAAAGGACTGAAGGTCATTGATGTATCCTGTGGGAGCGGTGATGCTCAGACTCTTGCTGTGACTGAAAATGGTCAGTGGCACAACCAGCGGTTTCAGTAGCTTTGCCAGCTTTAGTTACAGTTTGATAATTGTGAAGCTGGGTGTCTATCTTTTCCACTTCATTTTGGATTTGTTTGCTCAGTTGAATAGTATGCTAATAAAAATGGCTGTTTTATTTATATTCATTTATAGATCACTGTTGAGCCATAAGGCCTTTGAGGCAATGCATGGAACAAATATTGTATACCAGTGTATGCAATATAATACTGTAACAATATAATCAAAATTAAGAACAGAGCACCAACCCCTGCCCCCCGCCCCCAGGATAAAACCACACATCAACCTTTAAAACCCACAAATTTTACACGGAACACAATTTTATTTACATAATTGTTGGAAGCTAAACAGTGAAAAGCTAATCTATCTTCCCTAGGGAAGGACTTCTGTAACTGCATAACTGTCATGGAAAAGACCCTGTCCCACATTTCAGCTGATTTAACCTCTTTCTGTATGGAGATTATCCATAAAACACTCTGGTTATTATGCAGTGTATATGCAGCTGCATGCTTGAGGACTTCTACATCAAAATCATCAAGGGGCATGAAGTCAGAGCCTTTCCTCTGGCTCCATTAACAGGTCTAATGAGGATCACAGATCATTATTTTCAGCAGTCTCTGCTGTGTTGGGATGGCTGGGGTGTGTAGGGGGTGGGGGGGGTGGAACAAGTTTTTTTCTGCCACCTGGTCTATCAGTGGGCAGAATCTTACAAGCTTCAAGGGGGAGTGGCTGAGGATATTAATGCCTATTATGGACTGATGCATGTAACCTGAAGAAGCAAAAGGGTTGCATGCTAGAGCAGCAAAGCTTGTGCACCTTGTTATTTAATGTACCAAGGTTCCGGACTGTTTATGCATGTACACAGCCAATCTATATGTGGCAAAGGAAACATGTATTTTGTTGTATTAAGTATTGTAAAGGGTGTATAGCTATACCCATTTTCCTAGGAGTAAGCCACATTGAAATCAGTGGGACTGACTCCTGAATAGATATGTGTAAGATTGTGCTGCCAATAAATAGCCCACTTGCATGGAAAAAATACAGGTTTGGTCAGCAAAAATAACAGAAATGTTGTTGATTGTGTTGCTTCCTTTGCTTTTGGAGTGGCAATTAAGCGTTGTAAACTTTTAGTTGTACCCGTGGTAGGTTATTTTTTATACACAATTGTATTTATTAATTTATTATATTTTATACTGTCCAGTAGCCAAAGTTCTCTGAGTGGTCCATGGCAATTTGCAACAATTTAAACACATAAAATAAAGGGGCAGTTGCAGCAGTTACAGAAGGACCACTGAGAATGAACTTAAGGTCTAGACAGGTCTATAAGGGAGGAGATGATTCTTCAGGTAACCTTGTCCCAAGTTTTGAATGTTAATGCCAGCTCTTTGAATCAGGTTCATTACTTTGTAAGTGTAACTTTATTTTGCAATGTCCAATGTCTAAAAATATAAACTTGACTGCCAGTTATACTGCTAATGCAGCTATACTGCTAACGGCTTGGGACCTGGTTATCTAAAGGAACGCTTGCACCCATATATGCCCTCCTGCCTGTTGAGGTCAGCAGCAGATGCCCTCCTCCGGGAACCCTCTGTGAATGAGATTAGGAGGGTGAGCACCCGGAGGAGGGCTTTCTCGGAGGTGGCGCCCCATCTATGGAATGTGCTCCCCAGAGAGGTCTGCCTGGCGCCATCGTTATTTGTTTTTTGGTGCCGGACTAAGACCTTTTTATTTAAAACTTACTTTAACTGTTAATTATTTATTAACTAGGTTTTTTTTAAAGCTGAGAATGCAGTGGGGATGTTATTTATTGTATTATTTATTGTATAATTTTAGTATTTATGTGTTGTGAGCCGCCCCGAGGCTTTGTTGCAATGGGGTGGCATAGAAATGTTTTAAATAAATAAATAAATAAATAAATAATGAGATCTATTTTTTCAGGTCAAGTGTGGTCTTGGGGTGATGGAGATTATGGGAAATTAGGAAGAGGTGGCAGTGATGGTTGCAAAACTCCCAAGCTGATAGAAAAACTTCAAGACTTGGACATTGTGAAAGTACGCTGTGGGAGTCAGTTTTCAGTTGCTCTAACAAAAGATGGACAAGTCTACTCTTGGGGAAAGGGTGACAATCAGAGGCTTGGACATGGAACAGAAGAGCACGTCCGATATCCCAAACTACTTGAAGGATTACAAGGTAAGTGAAGAGACAATTACTAGTTATGTTAACATCATGTTTTGCAACTTAAAGTGAATGAGCGGTTAGCTTAATGTCTGTCCTAGTCATAGGTGAAAAGTACGAGTAAAGTTAAAATTATCAAACTTATAGAAGAATAGGACTTACTAAAGAAATATCAACATGGCTTTGCCAAAGATAAATCCTGTTTTGTAGAATTATTTGACAGCATGTAAAGAGGGATACTGTAGCAGGCCATATATATATTTGGACTTTTAAAAAACTACCTGAAGTTAGAGGTGAACAGTGAGGCAAATTAATTTGATAACAAACCAAATTATTCATGGAAAAACTAACCATATTATGAAGATTTCCAAAATGATGTCTTTGGGATGAGTGAATGGGCAATCAAATGAAACTGCATTTCACCGTAAGTTTAGAGCTATGCACATTGGGACACCCCCCAAAAATAATTCATATGTACTTTTATGAGGTGTAAATTGAATGTACCTGTCAAGGAGAATTTGAGTGGATCACTCCATGTAAACACTGGACCAATATGTAGTACCTGTGACAAAAAGGCAAATTGCGTGGAAAGGGATTAAAAATAAGATTGGAAGTATAATAATAGCTTTATATAAATCTGTATTGGGATCAGACCTGGAATACTATGTACAGTTCTGGTTGCAGCATCTGAAGAAATGTTATTGTAGAGCTGGAAAAGGTGTAGAAAAGGGCAACCAGTATGGTTACAGGTCTTGAACAGCTGTCGGGGTCGGTTTCAGTGTTTGGGGCTTTATGGGAAAGTTGAGTAAGTTAGAGACATGACATAGATATGTAAATTATGCATGATGTGGAGTCAGTGAATAGGTAGAAATTTTTCTCTCTTTCTTAAAATACTAGAATTTGGGATCATCCAGTGGAACTGAATGGTAAGAAGTTCTAAACAGATAAAAGTACTTCTTGTCATATAAATAGAGTTAAATTAAGTAATTTGTGAAGGTCACCAGTTGGCTTTAGGAGGGGGTTAGATTACATTTATGTAATGTAAGTTTATCAGTGGCTACTTTTTTGTAATGCTTACACTTGACAGCAGGCCTCTGAGTACCAGATTCTGGGAAGTGGTGAAGAGAGAAGGCTGTTTCCACCATGTCTTGCCTGTGAACTTCCCAAGATATGGGAACAGGATTTTGGACTAGTAAGCTCTTTGGTCCAATCTAACTGGGTTCTTTTTTATTATTAACTTTAAATAAGACACTAGTACCTTGGTTCCTTCCAGAACAAACTCAAGAGTCCCTTGCTAACATCTTGTTTTGCAGACATTCCTAAACAGATTTCAAGATCTGAGTTAGAATTAGCTCTTCTCTGACATGTCTTTTTTGTTATGGTTGTAATATTTATTATTCCCATTACCTGTGCGTTTTCCAACAGGGAAAAAAGTAATAGATGTAGCAGCTGGATCTACCCACTGTTTAGCACTCACAGAAGATAGTGAAGTATACAGCTGGGGAAGCAATGATCAATGCCAGCATTTTGACACCTTGAGGATCACCAAACCTGAGCCTACTGCTCTTCCTGGATTAGATTCTAAGCATATTGTTGGCATTGCTTGTGGACCAGCCCAGGTAGGCTTCCACTCTAGATTTTACATGATTTTCTGCATAGTTGGAGGATACAGGATTGGGCCACTAGATGTATGATATGAACATGTTTCTTACATTCTCTTTTCAAATCACACATTCTAATTCATCCATCTTGTCTTTGGAACTTATTTGTACCTATAATTTATACACAATTTTTCTCTTTAAATTTGTTCAGTTATGTGACTTTTTCCTCTGACCATTAGCTTTTTTTAACCTATTTCTAATTATTTCAGAAGCTTTTGTTCTATTCTTAGTTTGAAATCATACAGTAAATATTTAGGTAGGCAAATTAAGGGTCAGGTTATACATGCCATAAAACAGAATGCCCATTTTTCTCATGTGTCTTATACACAATAACAGTGGATGTTCTGGGGTTGTATAGGTGCTTAGCTCTTTTTCCACCACCTATTCCTTATCAGGATTTCTTGTTACAAGCTGCTTTTTGCTCTGAGAGAAACTTTTCTTCATGGGATGGTTCTGATAAGCAGAAAATTACCCAGGGCAAGGTAGTGAAGTACTTCCTTCCTGTGAACAGTTCTAGAATGCAGCTCTTCCAACTGATGTGGATGTTTCAATGAAAAAATCAACCATTAGCAATTGAGTATGAAGCTGAGGTCTGTATATCTATGCAGTGGTTTTCCTTTGCTTCCCTAAGCTACCAGATGATCCACCAGATGGTAATGTTTGTATCTAGGGTGCTTGGGGGCACTGCCCTTTACTTTCAGCCTGGTGATGTTGGTCCAGTTCCAAAGCAGTTGGGGGTGAGGAATTAAGAAATCATCTGGGATGATAACAATTATGATCTGAGAGATGATTAAGCACATCCCACCCAGGGACAAGGTACTGTGTTTCCTAGGACTTGTTAGCTTTTCCTAGAAATTAACCTGAAGTTGTTCTAAAGCTGTTCGTGGGAAAACACTTGATTATGGGAAATGGGAATATTCTTTTGTTGATGCAGTTCTTCTTTCTCAGTGATATTTATGTGCAGTTCTAATTTTCATAATGTTGCTGCTGCATACTTGCTCTTGCTCTTTCTTCTAGAGTTTTGCCTGGTCATCTTGTTCGGAATGGTCTATTGGTTTACGTGTGCCGTTTGTGGTAGATGTTTGTCCAATGACATTTGAACAGCTGGATCTCTTACTGAGACAAGTGACAGAAGGAATGGATGGTACTTCTGACTGGCCACCTCCACAGGAAAAAGAATGCATGGCTGTGGCTACACTGAATCTTCTGAGGCTGCAGGTACCATATGCTTGCATGATTGGTGAAGGAAAAGAAAGCCACTCTGGCTTCCTTTCCCTTCCCCTCTTGTGCTGGTTGTACACCACCTCATTTCTGTAACTATTTGTACCAAGCCCAGGTTGCTGTGTGGTCCATACCTAAGGAGAGTGGCTTCCATACAACCATAGAGCAAGCCATGGGTGACTTGGTTGGTTTGCGACCAACCCCTGTCACCTACCTCACTGGGTTTGGAGGACAAATGAGGTGGTGTGTGACTGGCAGATGTGGGGCATGACAAAGTGGCTCTTTTTCTTTCCTGTTTGTGTGAATCCAGACATTGAGATTAAAGCTTCATACTGAAATTGCAAAATCTAAATAATTTGAAAAATAGCATTCATTTTTCAATATGTAATAGCTGTTGTTTTAGCTGAAATTGTTTACAAATACCTTGTAATTTATGAACGGTTTTACAGTCTCAATCACTTCTGGCCTTACAGTAGTCAAGTAGGTATGTGGTTTTACTGTATGCAGTTGGCAGCTTAAAGTCCAACAAACCATGGATCAGCCATGGTGTGAATTACTGAGGTGGGATTTGAACCTACGTCTGAGTGGTTTGAAGCCAACACTGTTCATTGTACCATGCCATACATAACTGCTTTGAGCTATTCTGCTGGCATTTATTAACTTTTTGGAGAAGACTCCTGTGAGTCCCTTGGACTGCAAGGCGATCAAACTGGTCAGTCCTAGAGGAGATCAACCCTGACTGCTCTTTAGAAGGCCAGATCCTGACGATGAAACTCAAATACTTTGGCCACCTAACGAGAAGGAAGGACTCCCTGGAGAAGAGCCTAATGCTGGGAACAATAGATGGCAGAAGAAGAAGGGGACGGCAGAGAATGAGGTGGCTGGATGGAGTCACTGAAGCAGTCAGCGTGAGCTTAAGTGGACTCCGGGGGTGGTGAAGGACAGGAAGGCCTGGAGGAATGTTGTCCATGGGGTCACGATGGGTTGGACACGACTTCGCGACTAACAGCAACAATGGAGCGTTAATCGTATATATTTTGTGATGTTGAAATATTGTGCTTTAACAACTGTATGAAACTTGATTCCAAGAGACCATTTAAAAAAATTCTTTCAGCTTTATCACTTTATTAATTAATCTATATGTTTGTCTTTCAGCTTCATGCTGCAATTAGTCACCAAGTAGATCCAGAATGTCTTGGTTTGGGATTAGGCAGTGTCTTACTCAACAGCTTGAAACAGACGGTAGTGACTTTAGCAAGCAATGCTGGCGTGCTTAATACTGTGCAGACAGCTGCGCAAGCAGTGTTGCAGAGCGGGTGGTCCGTGTTACTTCCAACAGCAGAGGAACGCGCTAGGGCTCTTTCAGCACTTTTGCCCAGTGCCGGTATGTTTTGTACATGGGAATGGAGGGTGAAAGGGCCAGAGAAAGCTGTTACTAATTTGTGTGTGTGCATGTGTTGGATTCTGTGTCAAATAAGAGGACTTTTTTCTAGTTTCAGGGAATGAAACAAATGTAAGTCCTGGCCGTAGATTTATGATTGATCTGCTTGTTGGAAGCTTAATGGCTGATGGGGGTCTAGAATCTGCACTGAATGCTGCTATCACTGCAGAAATCCAGGTATCCTTACTTTGTGCATGTTGTATTTTGCTAGAAATGGGAAAGATCATAATTGCCAGTGTAGTAAAGTGCTGCCTTCAGATAAACCTTACTTCTGGTGTTAACCATTTTGCACTTGTAATAAGAAGACTAAATATTTCTTTTCCATGAATATTTAGAATGAATATTTTATTTGTAAAGGATCGGCTAAGAGTGTAGTTTCTTTAGTGTGGATGGGCAGGGCATGGAGTACAATAATTACTTGTGATAAGTCTTTATAGATCAAGCACGCTTTCCTACTCATTTTTAATTTCATTTGTTTAGAAAGCACTTATCTCACTTTAAATAAAAATCCAATGTTAAAAGAGACCCTGTCTCTTCCTGCTGTGGAATCTTATACTACCCAGATTGCTAACTTTGAAAGTTTAGATTAGCAGTGCCTATTGGAGGAAGTGATGACTGCTTAAAACTTACTGAGTGATAGCAATGTATACCACATTATAAATCCAGAGTAACAGACATTTTTACTGTGCGTTTGGAAATCTGCATTTGGAAATTTAGATGAGATCGTATTCCCCCTTAAGGGCCAAGCACACAATCTGGAGGTGTTCCTGAACATACCATTGTCTATGAATGTCAGAGTGTAATTGGTTTACAGGAGAACTTTTTAACAGCTAGGTAGGTTAAGCAGTATGGATCTGTTCAGAGAAAACTGGCCTAGCTGCTATGATGTGTACTTTGGTTTCATTAAGATTGGATTACAGTAATGTGTTCTGTATGAGAACATTGAACGTTGTTCTCATACATTGAAGAGGGTTCATAGGCTGAAAACAGTGCAGAATGCAACAGCTCTAAAGCTTGGGTAAGGCAGGCATTCATAACCTATCACAACTGTTCTGTATCAGTTATGTTGGCTGCCAGTTCATTTCCATGCCCAATTCAGGATGCCCATGTTGGTCTTTAGAGCCCTAAACCTGGCTAGGCATTAAGATCAAAGGCCCTACTTTCTTGTCCACAGTTGGAGCCATTACCTAGCAGGTAAGATATAGGATGACATGATAGTAGGGAGATGTGCAGAGATTCAGATCTATATGTGAACAGGGAAACCATCTTTGCCATCATATATTTACCAACATAATTCCTCTGTGCTAAATGCTGCTACATCCATATTCCTCCAACTTAAATTAGTTCAGAATTCTTCTTTGAATGTAGTGACTTACTCAATATCTTAGCATTGTTGATTTCAGCAGCTCACTTTACTGAAATTATTTCACTTCTAGTGCAGCTCCTATTGCTTTCTATTCCATCAATCTCTGAATTCTCTGTAATCTGTCACATTATAGCAGTACCAAGACTGTTAAAAGCATTATAAGGAGAAAGTTCTGCTAATGGAATGGCATTTATGTAGTTCTCAGTGGACATATATTCTGGGTCTCATTTAGAGAACATGACTCTGTCCTTTCCACAGATTGTTAAATGGTTTCACTTTAAACATTTTATTTTGTAGGACATTGAGGCAAAAAAAGAAGCTCAGAAAGAAAAAGAAATTGATGAACAGGAAGCAAATGCATCAACACTTCATAGGAATAGAACACCACTGGACAAAGATCTCATTAATACTGGGATCTATGAATCAGCAGGGAAACAAAGCTTGCCTCTGGTTCAATTAATCCAGCAGTTACTAAGGTAGGTTTTTAAAAACAAGGCTGTTCCAGAACTATTGCCTTTCTCCACATGTTTCCTGGTTTTCATTTTATTTTTGTATTCTTCTGTTTTGGCCTCTCCTTTGTTCCTGGACTATTGAGTTTTTACTGCACAGTAATAATCAAGGTGACAGGAAGGCCTGGAGGAATGTTATCCATGGGGTCGCGATGGGTCAGACATGACTTCTTGACTAGCAAAGACAACAATACTCAAGTCAAGAGAAAGACAGCAGGAGAGGAATTTAGGCTGGAGACCTACCTGTGAGCCCAATACTGAAAGATGCAAGTGACAGCCCGCTATTTTGAGTGGCAAATTTGCATGGGCAAGTTTTTCACCGCATCCCAATCTGCTTTTGAAATCATGGGCAATTTCAAAAGCAGGTTGTAATATGGCATTGGGAACTGGTATTATTACAGAAAAAATTGTTGGGCATAGCACAACTCTTTGGCACAACCATAGTAGGTGTGGTGGCCATTTAGATAAGATTTTTTTTTTTAATGGAGAGTGCATATCCTATATTGGTCTTTCCCCACCTGGTGTCCTCCACATGTTTTGGATGTCAGCTCCCACCAGCCTCAGCCAGCATAGCCAGTGATTTCTTGGTAGTTGCAGTCCAAAATATCTGCAGGACATTAGGTTGGGAATGAGGCTGCTAAGGACTTCTGTCATTGTAATTGCCTTAAGAATACTGCATTTCACATTATTTCAGCACAGTCCTGCTTATTTATTGGCTTATGGTATTAACCCCTTTGCTTTGTAAGACACTGGGTAGAGGGGAGGTAGGATATGGAAAAAATATATTGTCTTCATTTTTAAAAGAATCACCAACTAAGTACATTTCTGAGACAATGTGGTACTAAATGCAGGGGCCACCAGATTCTCAAGAAGTCATGCTGGATTTTTATTTATTTTTTGGTGTTGCCTGCTAGTTATCTCTTGTACACTATCTCTTTAAAAACCTTGTTTTTAAAATTTTATTTCTGTCAGGAACATTGCTTCACAGACAATAGCTAAACTGAAAGATGTGGCTCGTCGCATTTCTTCTTGCTTAGACCATGAACATTACAATAAAGAGAGGTCTGCTTCTTTGGACTTGCTGCTACGTTTTCAGCGGTTGCTTGTTAGTAAGCTGTATCCAGGGGATAATGTTGGACAGATCCCTAATACATATAGTAAGTAGTGCATTTTTTAAAGATTACTTTTGCTAGCCTGCTTCTGATGTGCTGGTGAATTAAAAGTCTTTTCCAATTGCTGCTTTCTTTTCATTTTTGGTCATTGAAAGTTATGATTGTGAATATAGTGTGCATGTCTCTATTTTTTATTGCTTTGGACAGGTCCTGATCTCCTAGGAGTTGGCTCTCTGCTAAAGAAATACACAGCCCTTTTGTGTACTCATATTGGAGACATACTGCCTGTAGCAACTAGCATTGCTTCTACTAGCCATAGACATTTTGCAGAAGTATCTCGTGTTGTAGATGGAGATCTAACAGGTACTGTCTCTTGCCATTTGTTAGACCATGTTAGGATTCTGAAAAAGTAAAGAAAATATAAGGGTTAGATCCTGAGTTGTCCTCAGTAGAATTCAGCTCAAGCTGGAGCATTTGCCTCATGTTGGAGACAGTTTTCACTCATCCCTACTTCCACATTTATCTGTTGAAAAATTGCTTCAGAGGGTTGGAGAAACCTCCAGAGCAGCAAGGAAGGCAGCACAGGGAATTGCAGATAGAAAGGAAAACTTGTTAAGATCATCTCTCCCTCCTCTTTCTCTGGCTAGACCTTGCTGCCTTGCATTCATGGCAGGGCAGCTTGGATACAACCCATTGCAATTTGTTAAGAGTAATTGCAAGTTATTTATTTATTATTTATTTAAAACATTTCTATGCCGCCCCATTCACCGAAGCCTCGGGGCGGCTCACAACATAAATTAAAATATAATACATTAAAAATATAAAACAAATTAACAATATAAAATAAGTCGCTCTGGCCAAGTTATGCTTCTAGCTTTCTACTAAACAATATTTTAATCCCTTAGGTGTACTCCTTCCAGAGCTGGTGGTATCTATAGTACTACTTCTCAGTAAAAATGCTGGACTTATACAGGAAGCTGGTGCAATTCCTTTATTGGCTGGTCTACTAGAACATCTGGACAGATTTAACCATTTAGCTCCTGGTAAAGAGAGAGATGACAATGAAGACTTAGCATGGCCAGGAATAATGGGTAAGTTTTTTCCTGAAAGCATATAAAATGTAAGTGGATGCTTGAAAATATAAATGGATTCCTGGATCCTAGCAGAATTTATCTTTTTGAGTAGGTTTTGAAACTTCCTATCTTATCAATAAACATTTGTGTTGTAGGATACATATGTACATAGTATGTTCCATATTATCCAGTTCCTTCACTTGGTATTAATTCTCCCCTCCTTATCTGCATCCCTACCTGTTAGGTTCATTCTTTACAGGACAGAATTGCAGAAATAATGAGGAAGTGACACTTATACGAAAAGCTGACCTGGAGAACCACAATAAAGATGGTGGCTTCTGGACAGTGATTGATGGCAAAGTGTACGATATAAAGGATTTTCAAACACAGTCATTAACAGGGAGCAGTATACTTGGTGAGATTTTTCTTCCCTAACACAAAAGATAACCAGAGCCAATTTTTTGTTTGGTTGCCCTCTGAATTCATTGCCTGTTTTCTTCAGCTCAGTTTGCAGGAGAGGATCCTGTGGTTGCTTTGGAAGCAGCACTGCAGTTTGAAGATACGAGGGAATCCATGCATGCTTTCTGTGTTGGCCAATATATGGAGGTAAAATTTTGTAGAAACGGTAACTTGTGCTTTCTCATTGTGTTTTAAGGGGAATGGGTTTCTGGTGTCATCCCCCTGATTAAGAGATTGTCTGAACATGTTCAACAGAGCAGCATTCTGGTTTAAAACTCGTAACAGAACAGAACATTTTAAAAGTAGCAGTTATTAGCCATTTACTATGTTCTTGTCTTGCCCGTCCCCCTTGAACATTCCTGCATGTCCTATGTATCTCAGCTGAATATGACATTTGAGTCCCTTTATTATTAATCATTTTTGATGGGTTGGGAGACTTGCTTTCAGTCTCAAATCTAATGACCTTTTTTTTCTGTTCTAGCCTGATCAGGAAGTGATCACTACACCAGATACTGGTAGTCTATCATCACCTCTCATTGACACTGAAAGAAATTTAGGGCTTCTTCTTGGGTTACATGCTTCATACCTAGCGATGAGTACACAGCTTTCTCCTGTGGAGGTTGAGTGTGCCAGTAAGAATATCTTTACTTTAAATATAAGTGCAACTAATACGACATTGAGAATGTGGTGGTCTTTCCCCCATCCTTTTAGATCCATATTTAAATATAATTCTAGCCAAATGATAGCTGGGGTGAATGAAGAAAAGTGCAGTTGTATGCATATTTACTTGGAAGCAAGCCTCAATTTGATTTGCGTCCTGGTAAGTGTGCATAAGATGGCAGCTATCAATGGCATATCTTATGAAATTTACTCATTTCCAAGAGAAAGAGTCTCTCAGTTATTTGGAATAAAAGTAAACAAAGTTAAAACTTAGTTAATGAAGGTAATAAAGTTAAAACTTAAGAGGATGAGCACCATTAATCTTGTTGAGGTTAATTCTTCATTAAATTTGTTGTAGTAATTCATTTCAAAAGCAAGATCTAATTAGGTAAGTTTGCAAAAAAAAACTACTATCTCAAGCAAAATTATCCTTACATCTCATTAGTATGTCCTTTGCAACTTGTAAATGTAATTTCAATGGTGGGCCTAGCAAACCTGGAAGGCACTGTTTAAATAATTATGAGGCTAAATAAAGGAATAGCAAGGGAAAGACCTTAAAATTTGCTAAAGTAGGGAGTTAAATTGCCTCCCTAGTTAAGAACTATAATAGGGAGAGAGCTCAGTGACACAACACTTGCTTTGCTTCAAGAAGTTCATGAGTTCAGTCCTTCGCATCTCCAATTTAACCAAACAAGCAAGTCTTTGGGTAGCAGAGAATTACTTTTGCTATAGACTGTAGAAAACACTTGCAGTTGGCATAGGCTGAGTTGGGCTAATAGTCATGCTTAATATTAGGAATACTCATTTGTCTAGATTTATTGGAAAGAATAATTTTGAGACTAAACAGGAAATTGGCTGTCACAAAATTCTACATTTCTGAAGAAGTCGCCTGTAGTATTTGTACTTCACAGTTTTCCCAAGGTAGATATTTTCCCTTTTTTAATTAAATATAAACAATGTTTTATTGCATTATGACCTGTTTTTCAAGACTGTAAATACATTATGATTAAATAAGCAATTACATAATATATAATAGGGATATAATAATAGCAATATACTTTTATTCTTTTGTAGAATGGTTGAAGTCCTCTATTTTCTCTGGAGGCTTGCAAACTAGTCAAATACATTACAGTTATAATGAGGAGAAAGATGAAGACCATTGCAGCTCTCCTGGTAACACTACTCCTAACAAGTCAAAGCTGTATTCCCATCGGCTGACTTTGAGTGACCACTCACAGCCATTTCTACAAGCAATTGCAGACAACAGTATCCAGGATCATACTGTGAAGGTAACACTGCAGTGTTGTAAGGGCAAAGGCTGACAGAAGCCAGCAGTTTTTCCCTCCCCACTGGCTTGCAGCACTTTGTCTTGAGGGGTCTAGACAGGGTTTCCCAGCTTGGCAGCTGTGGGTATCTCCAGTGCTCTTCATTTCCTACCCTTTAAAATAATAATAAACAATTGAAAAGCATTGTGATAATAGTTTGTCCTGTTTTTGAACCTGCCCAAGACCAGCAGTTCAGCAGGCAGGAAGCAAAAGTGAGCTAGAGTTAGAGGCTAGGAAGGGGGAAAAGCAGTGAGGTGAAGGGAAGTTCACTACAAGTTGGAAGTGGAAAGACCAGCAAGGAAGAGTAATAGTGAGGAAGGATGCTGAAAGAGAGCCAGTGTGGTATAATGGTTAAGAGGGCGGCACTGGGACTCAGGCAATCTGGATTCTATTCTCCACTCAGCCATGGAGCCAGTTCGGTGTCTTTGGGCCACCCACCGACTCTTAGATCAATCTGCACCACAGGCTTGTTGTTGCAAGGATAAGAGTGAGAGGAGGAGGCGAATTAGGTAAACCACCTTGATTTTCTTGGAAGGAAAAAAGGTGGGGTATGAACATAATAAACAAGGCTAAAGGCTGGGAGTGAAAGAACAAAGTGGAAAGGTCTGTTGGAATAGAAGAAGATCTGGTAGGTTAGGAGGCAACTCTTTCCCCCTCCCTTCCAGCCACTATTTTATTTTTCCTCCCCCATACACATATGCACACATCTCTTTTGGTTAGTCAGGCTCCCATGGCAGCCATTATGTGACTAGCTGCAGCTCTGTGGGAGCCATTTTGTGGTTTTGTCCTATGGGACCCTGGTCTAGAGAGGAAGAGAAGGTATGTGGACTCACCCAGATCTCAGGGTGGTCATTGTTGTTTTGAAGCTATAAGACTCTTTCCTCAGAGGATGAGGGATTATGGGCAATGGTGGATAAGGGCCCTGGAAACAGTACCATAACTAGAGTGTGAGTTTATTAGGAATTTTAACCAACTGCCTATAGATGCTGATCCTTAGCAACATTTGATTCTCAATTTCCCTATGGGGCACTTCCTGTTATCCCTGTTATTGGAGGCTGAGCAGTTGATTGTTTAAGAAGTTGAAACAGGGCAAAATAACTTCTTTCCAGTATGGATAGGAAAGCCAGAACAATTCAAAGGGGGAGGTACGGCAAATCAGTAAAAGGGCCAGGTGTCCACATTCTGGTGTGTGTTTTGTTTGCCTGTCATTCATTTCCAGTCTGCTCTCTTTCTTTTAGCTCCTTTTAATTTTGGAAGTAATGCTGATGAAGTGCAAGAAATCCCTTTGGCCCAACTGTTTTACAGGATATTTCTCTTTCTTTGTGTCTTTCTTTCTGTACACCAGTCAAGGATAATATTTAAGTTCCTTAGCCCAAAATAGAGTTACTACATAACTCCAAATATTTAATTTTTAATTTAAAAATTCATGTCTATTTAAATTCACAGAGTATTAGGCTGTAATGATTTTCCACTAAATGTATATACTTTTGTGCAGGATTTCTTATGTCAAGTGGAGAGATACTGCAAACAGTGTCACTTGACAACACCAATTACATTCCCACCGGAGCATCCTGTGGAAGAAGTAGGACGTCTGTTGTTATGTTGCCTTCTAAAGCATGAAGATTTAGGTATTGATGTTTGACAAGAATTATCTTAAAATTATGACTGTATTATTTGAACAATTTGTTGAATATTACAGTGAGATTATGTCTCTCTGTTTCTGCTCATAAAGGTCATATAGCACTGTCTCTTGTTCATCCTGCTATGTTGGGAGTTGACCAAGTTAAACACCGAGTACTTCCAAAATCTGTAGCAGACGTGTGTCGTGTTGTCTATCAAGCAAAATGTTCTTTGATCAAGGTAAGAATCAAGCAATCAAACAACCCTCCTCCCCCATACCATTACTTAGCTGAAATAGTGGTTAGTGTTGCCTTAGGAACAGAGTGACCTGCTTCCACTACTATTGTTTCCATTACTAGACTCATCAGGAGCAAGGAAGATCTTACAAAGAAGTCTGTGCTCCTGTAATTGAACGTTTGAGATTCCTCTTCAATGAACTACGTCCAGCAGTGTGTAATGACCTCTCCATCATGTCTAAGCTTAAAAGCCTAAGTTCTTTGCCTCGATGGAGAAGGGTAGTTCAGAAGATAATTAGAGAGAGAAGGAAAAAGAGAGGTAAAAGTATTTTGAAATACAATGTTTGGTTGGAAGCACTGCAGTATGTGGATTTTGTTGACATATGGTATAATGTGGTGGATTTTTTCTTATTTCCGAAGGAAGGTTTCTTCATTGTTGTCAGGTGCCAGGTCCATGCAGATTCCATCTTGTTATTTCAAACACTCAGTGCAGTTATAAATTGGGTAGGCACAGAAAGAGATGTGGTCCCCTGAATATGTTTAACTATGAACATCCCATTTTGGATAAAGCGAGACAGTTTTTCATAAAGCAAATTAGTTGACTTATCTTTTGTGGAACTGTAAACCTTTCTTGTATTGGCTAATAACAGTGTGGTGTGTTTTGGATTCCCTTTTCCCCCACTGCTAGTCCCTAAAAAGACTGACTCTTCTGATGTAGAAGAAACCAAAATTGGGAATGAGGGGAGTGATTTGGAAGAGCCATGTGTCATACCTCACAGCCCTGTGACTGCTGATAAAAGACCATTGCCCGTCAAATCACCAAAGGTATTGTATCCAGCGTGAAATATGGACAAATTGCATAGTACCTGCCAAGTGTTCAGAATATGCATACCTGGCAGTTGAATGTCAAAGAGTACATGTGCATTGTAGAATCACTGGGCCAGACCCTCTCGGACTTCATCCCTCTAGTGTTGGCAGACTTCCTTGTGTGCTTAGCCTGGTACTACAAAGCAAGCTGAGCCAAGAAGTCTGAATGTTCCTGGACCCCTGGTCGTGCAATTGGCAGCCTTCCCCATCAGGAGCAGCTACAGGAAAGGGGCGCTGTGAGTGGGTCCTGGTGATCAGCCTGGCACATGCAGGAAAGAGGTGTGGCAAGTGGGCACATCAGTTGCCTTCCCGCTCTTCCTGATGCATGTTGCCAGTGACAGTCAGCACACATGTGGAAGGCAGTGCTGTGGGCCAGGTGCCCTTCCTGCTAAGGGGCACTGCTCAGTTCCTGGCAAACAACCCATGAACGCTGTGCTTACCAGGAACTCAGGCTCTTGGTCTCTGTAAAGAAGACTGGGGCCTAGAGTATTGAGCCCAGGGCAGCCAACAGATTCCCATCCTGAAAAGGATTCCTCACACATCCCTACTTCATGGCATTCTGAACTGATAATTGTGGGTATCCATTTAGAAATGGCTTGGGTGCAGATAATCCCTGGGTTACAAACAAGTTCCGTTTCTGAGAAAATGGAAATTTGTATTTAAGTCAAATTTGTATGTAAGTTGGATCATGTATGGTCAGCCCTCCACATTTGCAGGGGTTCGGAGTGCAAAACCCTTGCTAAAGTGGAAAAGCCACGAACATCTGTACCCCCACAGCTCACCAGTGTCTCTTCTTTGCAGCAAGGAAATAAATGCTAGTGGGATTTCCCTCTCCAGATAGGTGGGGTAAGGAGGGAAGCTTTGGAGATCTCCTTCTCTCCCCTTTCACTTCTTCTGTCTCTATGGCAATGATGATTTTCCGCAGTAATTTCTTAAAATTAATTGGCTTTATGACAGTTTGTTCCTAAGTATGGGTTGTATGGAACTCAGAGATTTGTAACTCAGAGACTGCCAGTATTCTAAATTTGGGGCTCACGCTTTTGTGTGCTGACACAGTGTTGCATACTTTCTATATGAAGATGAAAGTTGTGCATGTAGACCTACTTGTGGGGACACTTTTGTCAAACAGTCTCTTATATAATATGTCTGATGTTCAGGAGTCTGTACAATTCCTTTATTATTACACAGGATGGATCTGGGGCCTGTTGAATATGTGAACTAGCTTTGAGTCTTGGATAAATTGTCTTTGACCTGGTTCTCATGTTATGACAACCCATGGCTAAAATAACTGATGGGTTGTCATGCACGAGCAGGAGAAGACGGGCATTCTTGCCTGCAACATACTTGCTTCTTCTGCTTTCATTGAGCAACCCAAAAATCAACTCAGCAACTCAAAATTGCCCCCTGCCAATTGTGACAAGTGTGATTAGAAGCTAATCAACCCAGCTGTTAACCCATTGCTTGTTATTGGGCTAACCACCAGGTTCAGCAGGAGAAAAGTGGAAGAGGTGGTCAAGCTGCCCGCAGCATGCTTCTGTGTTCTCAACATCCTATCAGTTTGTAAACTCAAGGTTATGTGCAGGTAGCCTCTTCGTGGAATAAATGCAGATTCTGGATACCATTGTTGATCTTTCTTTGTGCTTATTGTATACTATACTGTATTTTGCTTGAGGAATTCAATTTCTTTTAAGTTAAAATTTATCATGCATATAAGTATGTTGCTGAGAATGGACAAATCTGTGAAGACTTCCCTTGACTTTGGGACTTGAGTTGTATATGTTAATTTGCCATTTTGGAGCACACAGTATTTTCAGTCTGAAGTCTTGAGTTATTAATTTGTAATGTAAATATGCATTTAATTTTCTAGGATAAATGGCAGCCACTGATAAATACAGTTACAGGGGTTCACAAATACAAATGGCTGAAACAAAATGTCCAAGGCTTATATCCTCAGTCTGCTCTTCTCAACACCATTGTTGAATTTGCTCTAAAGGAAGAGCCTGTTGATGTAGAAAAAATGAGGAAGTGCTTACTGAAGCAGGTAAACCATGGCTTGTTTTGTGTCCCTGAAGCCTTTCTACTTAAGACACCTTCAGAAAGATGATCTTTACCTTATCTGTTTTGCAGCTAGAAAGAGCTGAAGTTCGTTTAGAGGGAATTGATACTATTCTAAAGTTGGCAACCAAAAACTTCTTGCTACCTTCTGTGCAATACTCTATGTTCTGTGGATGGCAAAGACTTATTCCAGAAGGAACCAATATAGGGTAATTTCCTCCATAGTTTCTTTAAGACTAATTGTACCCTTCATGGTGTTGGGTGGAATATAGGATCAAGCACAGAGAATTTAGAATGGGGACAAGGAGATACTTGTAGTACCATGTAAAAAGAGGGATTGCTTTGGCTCCAGTGCCGTATTTATGTTCCATGGGAATACTTGGTTTCTCTGGAGCTGAGACAAGATTGCATAAGGAAACTGTTGTAAATACAAAGACATGAGGTTTTTGAGGGCTTTTGAAAAAAGCAGATTGAAGCTTTGCTCTGCTTTCCTGGAGTTAAGTTAATTTTGTAGCACTTTGCAGCAGCACCTTCTTATTCTGCTACATTATGTAATAAGGTAGGGTATAGTTTTGAAGACTCTCAAACCATGGTCTTTCCTTTTAACGCACAAAGGGAACCTTTAACAGACTGTTTAAAGGATGTTGATCTGATTCCACCCTTCAATCGGATGCTTCTGGAAGTTACTTTTGGGAAACTGTATTCATGGGCTATTCAAAATGTTCGGAACATTTTGCTGGATGCTAATAGCAGGTTCAAAGAACTAGGTGAGTTTCTCCAATTCTTTGCTTTAAACTCTGTTACTTGGAAACCTCATTAATTGGTCCTTTTGCATTGTTAGTTGGGTGCAAGTTATTTTTATGGAGTTTCAAAATTTTCATTTTTGTACATCTTGGACAACAGTCACAATATCCTGCCTGTACAGTATCCATCTATAAAGTTGGATAGTTCTGTCTTTATAGTGTAACCGCATAGCCAGATGAGGCCGAGAGTGAGATTATGTGCCTGGGTGATGCTGCATTACGCTATCTTCCCTGATTGTTTCTAAGTTGTTCTTGTCCAAGATTGGCAGACTTCCAGTTTGCAAGGTGTATTCTTCATTTACTAGAAAACAGAGATCCACCATCTGGAATTTTGAATAAAAGAAATACATTTTTCTTTTATTCTGTGACCTAAACATAGATCACAGTCCTTTCACACTCACATCCCTTCCTGGTTACCGCAATAATTCTTCATGTTAGAAGTACAATTGAAATCTCGGTGTTTATTACGTGGTTGCATCATTTTATTGTTATTTTTAACAGTTGGCAGAAATTCTTGACGATCATCATCACCAAGATGATTCTGGCTCATCTTCTATGAGTCCCTGGATTAGTTTCTTTTGAGAAGGATGGAGAGAAGGGGAGCTGCTGCTATGCATACTTTGAATAGTGCTTGTAGCTTCAGCTTATATGCTAGTTCTTTGTTTGAAAACCTGAAATGTTAGCAAGTCTAGTCAAGAGAAATACGATTCTGCATTTCCAAACATTATTCAGATTAAATTCTGTTCATGTTTGGAGATTCCACTGTAAATATCCACAGCCAGAGGCAACTTAGTAATAACTTGAGGCAAAATAATAGTAATTATTATTATTATTTAGACTGCTAAAGGCTTCTTACTTGAGCTGATAAATAGCCACTTGCTTTCTTATTTTTCCCACTAGGGATCCAACCTGTTCCTCTGCAAACCATTACCCACGAGAACCCTTCAGGACCAAGTCTTGGGACAATTCCACAAGCTCGTTTCTTATTGGTCATGCTTAACATGTTAACTCTCCAGCATGGTGCAAACACCTTGAATCTTCTTCTCAATTCTGGCATGCTGGCACTGACACAAACCACATTGCGGCTTATAGGTATGTTCTCTATTTTGCAGAGCTGTCTTTATTGTCATTTCACTGATCTGCTTGGAGCACTTGGAGTACTTCCAACAGCCAAACAATGTTTCTCCCATCCATTTTCTGTTTTGGTTTTCAAACAATGCTAATACATCTTTGTGGATGTTGCTTTCAGAAAGGCTAACCTAGATCTCTTGGAAAGCTGAACTAAATTCTGTGTAGCAGTTCTTCAAATATCATGCCTCCTTTCCTTAGACTTCTATTATTTTTGTGTCCATTTTAGAGGGGAATTATAGCCACTAAAGCTCATGATACTTCTTCCTGAATTAGGGCCCAGTTCAGACAACGTTGAAGAAGATGTGCTTGCTTCCTCACGTGGTGCTTCTGCTACAGTCCTAGAAGAGTCCAGGAAAGAGACCACTCCAGTTCAGCTTCCTGTTTCAGGACCTGAGTTGGCAGCCATGATGAAGATTGGTACCAGAGTGATGAGGGGCATAGATTGGAAATGGGGTGATCAGGTACTGCTTGTGTTGATTCACTCAGTTTGCTAGATATTCATTTAGTCTATGGTATATCCCTAATTCTCACCCATATGCCAATGCTGGTACTGTTCTTTCTTCAGGATGGTCCACCTCCAGGGTTGGGTCGTGTGATTGGAGAATTGGGTGAAGATGGATGGATTAGAGTTCAGTGGGATACTGGCAGTACCAATTCTTACAGGATGGGAAAAGAGGGCAAGTATGATCTCAAACTGGCTGAACCACCACCTGCTTCTCAGCCTGCAACAGAAGATTCAGACACAGAGGATGATTCTGGTAAGGATGTTCTGGGCTGAACATAGTGGTAACACAATTGCCAAGCAATAATCTGTGATTTGATCAAATATGCTCTGGTTCTTCTTTGTCCTCACAGATTAGCAAAAAGGCACATACACCCTCTATCTCTTTCCAGTGGCTGCCCCTCCACCAGTTTTGATTGAGCTATTTGCCAACTGGTCCTTGGGAGTATGCAAATGTGTTGTATTACAAAAGAACAGAATTTAGAATTTTTTTTAAGTGTGCAAAGAACAGGTTCAGCTGTCCTAACAGGTGTAGTCTCACCTGGTCAGTTTCCTTGTACATCTCAGCTGTCCAAAAGAGCATATAAGTAGAGTAGAGAACTTACCAGGAAAGTAATGGCTGCACAGTTTGTGCTAATTGTACAGTAATGGCCGCACAGCATAATTATGAAGGACTGGAGGAGAAATAATGTAAGAGAATAGAAGGACCCAGTGCACAATTCAGAAGCACTGAAATTTGGGGGTGGGGGCAGGAATGTGAAGGAAGGCAGTGCACCAGAAGAAGGTGTGAGCAATATCTCCCCATTGACAATGTAATCCTCTCCCTTTTGAGTGTTGAATTGACACTTCTCAATGTCCTCTACCATGTTAACACTTCCCTAAGTCTTCAGCCATTCCAGAAATGGGAGATATTTGTGAACCGCCCCGAGGCTTTGTTGCGATGGGGGTGGCATAGAAATGTTTTAAATAAAAAGATAAATAAATAAATATTAACCTCCCAGTGATTTAACAAAGCAAGAATTCTTGGGGCTTCCTTGTAGTTTTGTACGATACCTTCCCAAGTATCAATTTTACTTACCAAGTCATTATGAAGTGGTGCTTGTTTAACAGCATTAAACTAGGTATTCACTAGTTTAGCTTGATCATAAACATAAGCTAATAGGCGTTACTTTTATTGCCTTCTGTCCTTTACTTTGACGCTTGTTTCAGAAGGAGAGCAAGTTGAACGAAATCTCCATCCTACTTCCATGATGCTGACAAGTACAGTGAACCTGCTGCAAACGCTGTGCCTCTCTGCCGGAATCCACGCTGAAGTGATGCAAACTGAAGCAACCAGAACTTTGTGTGGGCTGCTCCGCATGCTGGTAGAGAGTGGAACAATAGATAAATCAAGTAAATACTTGTTCCAGCTAATCACATTCCTGTTCTTACCCTAATGTCAGTTATGTTGTTTAAGGTTAACATTATTTACGTCGTTTCATGTCTTCAGCTGTTCATTTGTTTCAGTAAGTGAGCTTACATGGGGGACTCAAGTGTTCAAAGTAAATATTTCTTTGTGTATTGGATTTGTAGCACTTCACTTTAAAATCAGTATTTTGCTGCAGTAAGATTTTATAGCAGTCTGCTATTATGCTTACCTAAAACTGTTAAAATTCAATATAAAGTACCTGAGTCTGAAGAAGAATGAGTCAAATCAGATAAGCCCTTGTGCCAGTGAAATCGTTCAGCCATGCAATTGACTACTTGCTACCCTTCATTTACTCCAGAGGGTTGTGGAATCCTCAAGGAAGGAAGAGAAGGGAGTTTTTCCCACTCATGCAATATTTGATATCACCCAGTATCTTAATGTTCTATAATATGAAGGCCAATGTATTGGAAAAATTGCTTTACTTTAAAGATAACCATTTGTAGTTAGTATTCAGAACACAGAGAGTTAATAATGCTGAGAAGAGAATGGCACTTGAGTGATTTTGTTTGTTTTCAGCTTCCTTGCCAAATATGATGGTCAATAAAGAGCAGCACAGGAGCTGGTGCACACTGGGATTTATCCGAAGTATTGCACTCATGCCTCAGATGTGCAGTACTCTCAGTACATCACAGTGGATAACTCTGCTAATGAAAATTGTTGAGGGGCATGAATCATTCACAGCTGCATCTCTACAGCGACAGGTAATGCATCTAGTTATGTTTTACGAGTCAGCAGTTGAGTCCTAGAGCAGATTGGAAGCCATGCTTCATATCTTCAATTTGATGCAAGGTCAGTCTTCTCAAAGACTTGCATCGTCCTTCTGCTTTTTCCACCTGCATTATGGTTTTGCTCCTTCATTTAGCCTAGATATAAAAGGGATTTGAAATACAGTTTATTGAAACTAAATTTGCTGGCTTAGAATGCACAGGTACTGGCATGTATCCAAATAATTGCATGGCTCGGTTCATGTGCTGAATGGAAACAATGCTTTCTTTTTAAGCAGCCACACAAAAAAATTGTCAAGCTGTGCTGAGAATCCTTTTGAAATCAAGAGGAAGTGTAAAATAGTTTGTCATGCGGCATGGCAAACCCACAATTCTTAAGAAAAACGAGTTTTTGAAAAATCATCTAGGCATGGTCTAAAACAACAGAGGGCAACCTGGAGTCCACCAGTTTCTTGGAGGGCAACTTTCATAAACTATCATCATTGTTGGTTGTAGTCTAAAATATCTGAAGGTCATCTGCTGTGGACTTTGGATATGCCTAAGGTAGCTCTTTGAACCCTGGCTATTGCACTTCTTGAAACCGGCAAACTTGCATGCACACATCTCCAGCTTCATTACCAGAGGCAACACCTATAATGTTATGCAGCCAAACTTCACAGATTACATACATAAATTTAAAAATGTATATTTTGTACCTTCTCATATTATGATAAAGAGGCACCCTATATTTTTAAAAAGAGGCATATTGGAAGGTTTTTTTCTAAGTAAGCTTTTCCTTTTGTATAAGAAAGTATAAGACTTACACTTATCAGAAGGGCTTATAGTGCTAACTGCTACAACATAACTGTCTAAGTATTCTTACAAAGCTGATTTTTTGTGTTTTCTCAGTGGACGACGGGAGAGTTTTTATTAACTGTTTTTCTTAATCTTTTAGATCCTTGCAGTGCACTTATTACAGGCAGTGCTTCCCTCCTGGGATAAAACTGAAAGGTCAAGGGATATGAAATTCCTTGTGGAAAAATTGTTTGGCTTCCTTGGTAGCCTACTTACTACTTGTTCTTCAGATATCCCACTGCTCAGAGGTGAAAGTTTTTCTCTCTCTCTTATGATCACCATGCAATTGTTTGGGGTTTCCCTTTCTCATTTCTTCTTTTCTTTTGTAGAATCTACTCTGAGGAGGAGGAAAGCCAGGCCTCAGGCCTCTTTGACTGCAACTCACAGCAGTACTTTGGCAGAAGAGATAGTAGCACTGCTGAGGACATTGCATTCACTGAGCCAGTGGAATGGACTCATAAACAAGTACATCAACTCTCAGCTAACCTCCATCACCCACATCTTTGCAGGAAAACAGTCAGAAGGGGTAGTTCCCACATTTTTGAAATCAACTCATTTTTGTTTTAAAAGCAAATAATCGTTAATGAATTTAATCAGATATGCTTATTTAAAATAGCGTTATAATTGATCCTTTTTCTGTGAAATATTGCTTTCTTTCAGTGTTAAGTTTGGTTTAACATAAAATGTATGTGTTGCTCTTTGAAATGTATAAAAATATTTGCATTCTTGGCAAGGGGACGCTCTCTCTATAGCTTATGGTGTTGCTCTCTTTTCTGACTAGGCTGTTTTAGAAGACTTCTTCCCTGACACAGAGAGTCCAGAGGTGGGGGGCCTGATGGCTGTTCTGGCAGTCATTGGTGGAATTGACAGTCGCCTGCGGTTAGGTGGCCAAGTGGTTCATGATGAATTTGGAGAAGGCACAGTGACAAGGATCACCCCCAAGGGAAAAATCACAGTGCAGTTCTATGACATGAGAACGTGTCGAATCTGTCCCCTCAGCCAGCTAAAACCAGTGAGTGCATTTAAGTGATGTCTTGATAGTGATGTGAAGCAACTACACTACACACAGTGTAATGTGTAGTGCTTGGACTACATTTTGTTTGGGGAAGTGTTCTGGCTGATGAGCAGGACCATGTGCATCTTGAAAACTTTTGTTTTTTGTGAAATGCTGGTGGCCTTCACATTCAGGTATGGTGCTTGTTCCTGATATTGTACAAAAACTGTAAAAGTCATCTACAGCACTTAATCTATGGGGCAGAACTTTGGTCTGCTTTGTCTCAGCTGTTTCTCTCATGGAAGTTCATGGGATAGTTCCATTAAAACCAAAGAACTGCATGTCCTACATGGGGTGTGTGTATGAGAGGGATGGAGGAACCCCTGAGGTGGCTTGTTTTTTTCCCTGTGGGAACAGAAATGTGGGGTGCCTGTGCTGCATAGGCCTAGGAGGTTCATAAACTCCAAAGTTGGGAGGGACTTGCTTCTGTTGGAAAGCAAAGGAATAACCACAATTTACTTTCTAAGCTGTAAGGAATTTGCATGATGTTGATGATGATGACGATGATGACAATGACATTCATTACTATTGGGTTTTTTTTTTAGCTCCCTGTGATCCCTTTTAATGTGAATAACTTACCATTCACGGAATCCATGCTGTCTGTCTGGGCTCAGTTGGTAAACCTGGCTGGAAGTAAAGTAGAAAAACACAGAATGAAGACTCCCAGTCAGGGTCTTTCTGGTATGTCTTTCTTGATTTATAGGTCATGTGTTCTCTAAAAGTATACAACCATGAAAGCAAATGGTAATAAAAATGATGATGATGATACCATTGAAGAGAATATTAAAAAGAAGCACTCAAGCTTTTTCTAAAGCCCTTTGAATATGTATTAAAATATATTCAACATTTTATTATAAACATGTAATTGCTTCCCTTTAATTGTGCTAACCAATGATTGTATTATGTTTTGGACAGGACAAATAGACTTGGATTTGCTACGATGCCAGCAGTTAAAACTTTACATTCTAAAAGCAGGCCGAGCTCTGCTTTCTCACCAGGATAAGTTAAGGCAAATCTTATCTCAACCAGCAGTGCAAGATGCTGGCTCAGTTCCCACAGGTAATAGTCTTCTGCTTAATCCCCTTTGTTTGATTAGAATTTTCCTCATTTTTCATGTCTGCCCTCTTCTGTTAAAGTAGGCAGAACAACAGAAGAAGGAGAGGTGTCTCTCAGTGATTACCCTATTTCCTTTCATGACAAACTGTCTGATTTACAGACACTACCTTCTGGCAGGGCATATCTTTTAGAACAAAAGCAAAGAAGTACCTTTTAAAACAAAACTAAAGCTTAGAAGCCTCAGTGGGAGACATGTTTCCTGTCAGTAGTAAAGATGTACTCCCTTCTTATAAAGTTTGTTATATGTTAGATGTGGTTCAGTAATTACCATAAAAACAGAAGGGATGGAGAAGCAAGGTAGGATGAAGAGGTTCATTTCACATCCATCCATTGAGGGGAACTGACAGAGTGGGCAGGACAAGTTAAAAATAAATGAATTGCTGGTTTGCTACCTCAATCTAGGGTTACATTTAGCTTGTCTACAAGCTGGAAGTAGGCAAGTGTAAACTGCAGTGGTACTTTGGCTCACAAACTTAATCTGTTCCAGGACTCTGGTTGTGACCCAAACTGGTTGTGAGCCAAGTTAAATTTCCCCATAAGATTCAATGTAAATAAGGTTAATCCATTCTGTAACTATTTTTTTTAAATCAGAAAAATATGAAGCAAAGTGACAAAGAACAACAAAGATCGCCACCATCTCCCCCCGCCCCCCCAAGCACAAGTGTGGCCATCTTCCTGCCCCTGCAAGCACGACTGTGATCACGCCCGTCATCCCGGTGCACTGGAGGGGGGAGATGGGAGCGATCGCAGGTGCACTGGTGGGGGAGAGACAGGCGCAAACATGGGCATGCTCGGTGGGGGAGATGGCACAGTCATGCTGGGGGGGGAGGTGGCTGAGATCGCGGTTGCGCTCCTGCAGGAAAGACGAGTGTGATCTCGGCCATCTCCCCACCCCCAGCATGATCTCAGCCATCTCCCCACTTGGAATTCGTGACTTGAGTCAACTTTTTAATGAAATTTTTGTTCGCGACCTGATTTGGTCGTGAACTGAGGAGTTCATGAGCCGGGGTACCACTGTACTTCATGTCTCAGAAACTGATTATGTAACACGTTGCTTTCTTGACATATTTGTTTACATTTGAAATGGAACATTTTTGTCAACTACTCTTGGACAGGTATTTTGGTTTTTGGTTTTGCCTGTGGTTGATTCTGTGCCTTAAATCCATTCCTTTTGGTTTAAGATGATGGTGCTGTGGCATCTCCTGATGTAGGAGACATGTCCCCTGAAGGACCTCAGCCTCCCATGATCCTCTTGCAACAATTACTGACAGCAGCAACACAGCCGTCACCTGTGAAGGCAATATTTGATAAGCAAGAACTTGAGGTAAAAATCTTAATTTTCTCCCATTAAGATGTTGTAGGTATTGTTTTATTGTGTTTTACCTTTTTGACCCCTTTCTGTTGAGGTTATTCACAGTTTTAAAAACAACAGCTTCCAATTTTGCAGCCATGGTGTGGGATTATTCTGTCAATTTCACTGTTCAAATTCTCTTCCACAAGTAGCAGGTCCTGCTAAGTCTGTTTCACATTGCTAAACCAGGGAGATTTCATACAGCCAAGGTCTTTCATAAAGACCTGAAATAAGCAGAATGCTAGTTTCTGGAAGGTGGCAGGTTGTCAGAGCTCACATAAGGGAGCCTCATGACTTGCCAGAAAGACAAAATAATTAAGCATTTGAGACTGCTTGTGCAACAGAATTGGCATGGATACTCTGTTGGCTTCTGCATATGATAAAGAAAGAAAAGAGACAGGAAAGGAAGAAAAAATGTAAGAAAACCCAAGTACCATGGTCACTGCATGAAAGGCTCGTAGGAAGGAAAAAAGCCAAGTGGAAGTTAGTCCCAACCAAGCCAGTATAATGCCTTTCCCTCCATTATCGGCAGATGGAATGGCAGTCGGTGGAAATGTTTCTGAGAGCGGAGAAGCCAAATAGTAGTTGCTCCTCCTGAGATAAACAGGTTGAGTTTGTTTCTCTGTCTGTTCTAGTTTAATTATTTCACAGGATAGATTTTTATTCAATTCACACGTGTTTCTTCCTTTACTTAATTTTAATCTTCATGAGTTGTACTTGTACCCACTTTTTATTCCTTGCATGTGTGTGTTTATATTGTTTGTATATGCAAGGCTGCAAGAGTTTCCCTGTAGAGGAAATGCATCTTTCCATTACATTCAATTTCTATGTATTGAATGGTTGAATTCTTAAAATTACATAATATCACTGCTAGGCATAGTTGGGCGTAACAGTATACAATTTGTTTGGAAATCATTTGACAGTATATTGCTTTAAAATAGAATTACCATTAGCTGTAGTTGTATTTTAGTTACCAGTCTTTCATTGCCAGTGGGCACAAATTACATGGAGGAATGCTGAAATTTGAACATGAACACCATGTTAATATTTCTCTTTAGGACACTGATTCCACATTTTATTTTCTGTGTATTCCTATTTATATCAATTAGCTGATGTTATTGGTTAAATAGATTCCAGGAGGCAAGGAGGAAGGAAAAAACAGTCTCATTTGGAATTTTAAGGATGAATAGTTTTATTGTCAAATGGATTTTACAGGCAACATCCGACTTCATCAAATGCCTCTATTTGCATAATTATTTGTTCAGTCTGTGGTTATCCTGAAGCAGAGCAGTGGGTCGTTGTGATAGGAACCTGGCATGGAGGTGTCTGTGTATTTTTGCACTCATCTGAAATTATCTGCAGTCAGGTGCTAAATGCCAGAACAGAAGCTAGAGCCATAGCTAGGACTGCAGCTGTCGGTTGGATTGCAGTAGGTCAATCTTGCTCTATGGACTAGACGTGTCAAAAATTTGTACCCTCTGTTAGTCAGTCTTAGCATTTCTCAAAGGACTTTTATTTGCCAAACAACGAGGCTAGTGGCACATATAACATTTCATTAGATTTGATTCCAGCATCAGATACCAAGGTTTGTGGTTCAGCTCTGAATACTGACATTTTCTAGTTTTAAATGTGCCTCAGAGTTCCTAAGTAAAAACAATTGTGTTTGTATTGTACGTGGAATGTATTTCAGTTACAAAGTGGTTTATGTGTAACTTCTTGTAGGCTGCGGCATTGGCTGTGTGTCAGTATTTGGCTGTAGAGTCTGCACATCCCTCAACTCCCGTCTTCGAGGACTGTAGCTCCAGTGAGGCCACAACGCCGGTTACAGTCCAGCACATCAGACCTGCAAAAGTCAAAAAACGCAAAGTATCCCCTATTCCACCACTTCCAATTGTAGTGCAGCTTATGGAAATGGGATTTCCTAGGAAGAATATCGAGTTTGCCCTGAAATCACTTTCAGGAACTTCTGGAAGTGCTTCTGGGTTGCCAGGTATTTTATGTGTTAGAGTCAACAGGGTGTTAACCAACCATTGGTGTTATTTCTTTGTACTTGAAACTTAGCCATAATACAAAATAATACAATAGCAACATAATACAATGGCAAGGATTAGAGTGCAGTAGACTAGGGATGCCATGATGGTTTATGGGAGGGTCTTGCGGAAGACGATTTTGAGGAACTGAAGGTGCTTAGATGAAGGAAGAGGCTTCTGGACATAAGAGAGCACAATGCTGAGAGAGCGGAAGGGTACTAAATCCAAGCTCACTGCAACGTTTGTTTGAATGTGGGGAGAAAAGGCTTAGATGTGTTGACAATAAGCCCATGGTTGCATTCTTGAAACACAGAACTGTAAGCTATCTACCGGGAAAAAAGAGTAGGAGAAATGTGAAAAGGTACCGACTTCAGTCTTAATCACACTTTGACATTAGGCAGTGATTGAAGAGGAAGTAGCATTTAAAGACAGGAAATTGGATAAAAGTTGTTAAAGGAATGAATAGTTCAAATCCTTGAGGATAACTTGGAGCATCACTGGTATATGAAGTAGGTGGTAAATGTGAAGAAATGTTGATTAAAAAAAACAACCTTCAGCTCATGTGAACAATATTGTTGACGCCAACACTTAGGCTTTTCTATTCTAGGGGTAGAAGCCTTGGTGGGATGGCTTTTGGATCATCCTGATGTTCAAATTACGGATCTCTCAGATGGTGACACTGTATCTGATGAATATTCGGATGAAGAAGTAACGGAGGATGTGGAGGAAGCAGAGGCTGCATATCCTGTAGTAAGTAATAGGAATAAAGTCTTATAAATTGTTTCAAACCAACAGGCAGTGTCCAGTATTTCTGGTACATGTGTCACAACTTTGGGGCAGCAAACCTTTGAGATTTCTTTGCAGAGAATTTAACTTTTATGATGTGGTGATTAGCATTATGCATTCTTTTAAATTGCAGTCCACTGGTGCTGTTGTAACAGAAAGCCAAACCTACAAGAAACGAGCTGATTTCTTAAGCAATGACGATTATGCTGTATATGTGCGGGAGAACATTCAGGTGAGTTTGTCTGTAAAACGTGCATTTGAACAATGCTTCTACCTGTTTGGACGAGATGATATAAGTAGAGTTGCTTTGCTTTTTACTGAAGAGCAATGAAAATTCCTTGTTTGATGATAACATCAAAAGTAACTTTCTTCTTCCATGTGGCCATCGATCAGTGTAGAGCACGTGCTTTACATGTGGCTAGCACCTTCAGGACAGGCTGGAAAGACTCCTACCTGAAATCCTGGAGAGCTGGCACTCGTTAGCATAGGGAGTACTTAATTTAATGGACCAGTGTTTTGGTGCTGTATAAGGCAGTATCTTACATTCCTGGTCCTGGGTTGCAGGGAAATAATTTAATTGGATTTGAAGACTTTGATGTAGGGCCACCCCATTTATTTATGCAGTACTTTTACTGAGAATAAGAATCTAAGGTTCCATATTTGATACTGAGAGGAGAAATCTTCCCCCAGATCAGAACTAGAATATTATTTTTTTCTCTCCAGCATGTGGCCTGGACGATACAATAAGCTGTGGCTGAGCAAAAGTCCAAGTGAACTTTTGCAGCCTCCTTCATCTATGAGGTAGAGGGAAGGGCATACGGTTGAGGCTTTCTGTGACTTATTCTTGCTCATTCACGTGATGCCAAATAAATATGATTTAATGTAGTGTATGAACTAAGTCACTTACTGCTTTTCTAAAACTATTTCTCAGACCATGCATATACATATGGCCCAAATGGTTCCTGGATTTGCTTGAGGCTCTCTGTAATGTGGTTGATTTTTGTAGCATATGCTTCCTCAATATCTCAGTAGGGTAGCGATTCTGTCCATATCTCAGAGGTTTTCCATGTACCTGTCTAGTTTAATTGCTCAGTCTGCACGTTTTTAAAGTTGGGTGACTGTGTATGCAAAATATACAGATGTGTTTTTGACAGGTGAGTAAATGATGACATGTTTTCTAAACGAATAGCCCCTTTCTGTAAAGTTAAGGGACATCTGTCCTATATTGGGTAGGTAATTAAATACTGAGCTACTTGGAGTGCTATTGGTTCCATTCTTTGTTCTTAGGTGGGGATGATGGTTCGTTGCTGTCGGACGTATGAAGAAGTTTGTGAGGGTGATGTGGGCAAAGTTATTAAATTGGATCGTGATGGGCTGCATGATCTCAATGTTCAATGTGACTGGCAACAAAAAGGTGGCACTTACTGGGTCAGATACATCCATGTTGAACTTATAGGTAAGCTGAAATATTTAACTGAACCCAAGTATATCTCTCATGCATTCAGAATCCAAACACATCGATAACATTCTGTTGCTAATTTATAGGGTTTCCACCACAGAGTTCTCCCTCGCACATAAAGATTGGTGACAAAGTGCGTGTTAAAACCTCTGTTACTACACCCAAGTACAAATGGGGATCTGTGACCCACAGGAGTGTGGGAGTTGTGAAAGGTACTGTGTATGATTAAATTACAAATGTGACTCAATGTGTTGTGCATAATGATGTATTTTGTAATTGTAGAATAGTAATGTTGCCTGAAAGTTAACATTTGACAATTTGGAAGGTGTGGTCTCTCACTGCACACACTTTCTTAATGCGTTTGTCAATATGTATGAAAGTTATTGGCTTGGGTCTAGTAGATACGCCATCACATTCATGGAACACACTTTTGTTCATGTTGGTGCCATGCAGTATTTGCCACTTCCTCCCCCCTTGCTTTCTCTTACGACATCTTGCACTGTTTGAATCCTCAGGAGTAGCTTTTTTCGGCAAAAGGAAGCAGCAGCCAGCAACTGAGGAGATTCATTCTGTGACTGGAATTCTGATCACAGAAGATCCAAACTATTATTTAAGTTAATCTCAAAAGTACAGTTGCCTGTTGAAAAATAAGAGTGGGGCTTGGCATTTCTGTAACTTCCTCTTTTAGTTCATATCAAGGAAGCATTACTAATGAATAATGCAGAGCTGTGTTTCACTTTGTCATTCTGGTAGGCACATGGGGCAGTGCTCCACCTGTTCCTGCAGTCCAGATTACATAGAAGGAAAAATGCAAAATCGCTTCTTTGGACCTTCCTCCTGATGTGTTTCAGGGAATTTTGGCACAGGGCACTTTCAAAGAGTTGTATGCAACTTGATGTAATGAAGTGTCATGTATTGTATTTCCAAAATAAAGTGATAATAAATAAATAAAATATTCCAGTTGTTCCTGCGTTAGGTGCTTAAACATAGGTTTGCATTCTGTTGATGCTCATTACAAAAATAGAACTAAAAGTATCTGTGCGTCACGTATATGAACTAAATTGTTTCCTATGCAAAGTAATTGACCTGATTTGTGCACAAGCCATGATTTGCCATGGCCTATGCCAGGTATGTTCCACATCTATTTTGATCATGCTGGTTGGGGATCATGCTGGCCGTGTAACATTAAAACCCAGACACTGTAGGCTAATTGGGAATTAAAATCTCAAGCTTAGCCTACAATTAGTAGGTTAGGTTAACCCTAACCTATGGATATTCAGAAGGGCTATGAAATGTGTCCAGCAGATGCCATAACTCCTAATTCATAATTTGCCACTGTTAGATCCAAACAGTCCCAATATTTCAAATCAAGACTACTGTTATATTGCTAGAATTTCACAGATTCAGAGGTTTAAAAAAAAAGTAGGAGAAGTCATTTATTGACATGAGTGTCCTGTTACAGTCCATCTAATCTTCTTTTTTTTATCATAGCTTTTAGTGCCAATGGTAAGGATGTCATTGTTGACTTTCCTCAGCAGTCTCATTGGACTGGATTATTGTCAGAAATGGAACTTGTTCCTAGTATTCATCCTGGGGTTACGTAAGTTTAATATTTATTCCTTTCACCTTTTTTGTGTTCTTCTGAATTGTTCATATTTTACTTCCGTAACATAAAACTTGGACTCATTTATTCCACAAGATGGCAGCATGTGAAAACCCAAAAGAGGGAAAAAATCTTTAAAATGCATAGAACAATAATTTGCTTCTATTAAATTTTCTAAAGCAATGTTGCTAATATAGTGATTTTATTTTTGTTACAATTAGGTGTGATGGTTGTCAGATGTTTCCCATTAATGGACCTAGATTTAAGTGCAGAAATTGTGATGACTTTGATTTCTGTGAAACCTGTTTCAAAACCAGGAAGCATAATACACGGCACACTTTTGGCAGAATAAACGAGCCAGGTATATTTTCATTATGGTTTAATGAAATCTCAGCTCCAAGAGACAGTTATGTATGCCTCTATTATAGATACATTTTTTGAAATTTCATTTTCATAGCTGTTCCATATAACTTATTGCACCTCCTCTTTTAGGAAAACCTGACAGTTTTGCAGAATTCTTTCTTATGCACAAAACTGTAGGATGAGCTGAGTATAATCTCAGGAACTATGACCCAGTGTGCACAATGTGGCAGCCATTTTTCACTTGTTTAATGCAGGAATTGTCGAGATGATTAGAGCAGATGAGTTAATGCAACAGCAATCCATGGGTAATTGCTGGGTTAACTCTGGATTGTTTAACCCAGAACCAACCCAGAAGTCTGGGTTTATCCCAGGAACAGTGGAAATGAGCATGTGACTCATATGCTCCATTCTGCGCCCACAACCCAGGAACTGTCATGAAGTGTGAACTGCATGAACTACAAACACAGCTAGCTGCAAAAAATGGTGGGCTGTTGAATAGCTGTTTTAAAACTTGTAACACTAGCGCTTTATGATAGGTCAGTCTCCGGTATTTTGTGGCCGTTCTGGAAAGCAGCTGAAGAGACGGCATAGTAGTCAGCGTGGAATGCTGCTGGATGACTGGTCAAGAATTGTTAAAAATTTGAATGTATCATCCTCTGTGAATCAGGCTTCGCGTTTAATTAATGGAGGGGAACAGTGTTGGCAGTCTTCTGGTTCACAAGGAAAGGTAAGTTTAAAAGGAAAAAAAAGGGAATTTTCATTTGTATGCAGTTGTCCCTTATTATTTGTTAAAAGTAAAAATCAGGTGTAACCTTTTTAAAGAATGTGTATAGTCTTTACTGAATTACAATAAAGACTATGGACTTATAATTCTTGAATTATAAAACTATTTTGTTCACATAAGATTACAGGTCATAACATGTCTTCAGTGGCTTTTATTGAAGGGTATGTCTTCAATCTTTTCTAGCACTGGATACGTTTAGAGATTTTCCCTGATGTCCTGGTACACAGACTGAAAATGATAGTGGATCCTGCAGACAGCAGCTACATGCCCTCTTTAGTTGTGGTTTCAGGTATGGGACTATCAAAAATAAACAGTTCTCTTATTGATCAAACACTTGTTTTGTTTACCATAATACTGGAATACTGAAAAACATCTGTCAGATAAAAATAGTTTAGTACGAATCTTCAATTGTTTTACAGGTGGAAGCTCTTTGAACAACCTGATAGAGCTGAAGACAATCAACATTAATCCTACAGACACTACAGTTCCTCTTCTTGGAGATTGCACTGAGGTAGGTACCTGTTGGCTATAGGCAGTTCATGAGGAAAGTGCAAACATTTTGGGCCTGCAGCAGAGTCTAAGACTTGGAGAAGGATTACCAATTAGCAAAACTTCTTTATATTTTCACATGTGATTAGACAGTCATCTGTATTAGTGTTCATGACTTGTGCTGTGGAATGGATGCTATATTCTATCTTAGTTAATGTCATGGTTAGCATTGTCTTTTTAGCAGTAGTTTGTCTTGCCTGTTCTTTCGCCGTGATTTCAGATTTCACAAATATTTTTGTCTTTAAAAGATTTAAATACTTGCAGTTCTCGAGAAAGTGACTTTTATTTTCTAAAGGTTTAGTTATATTTTGTTATATAAATGTATGTCTGTGAGTGTTGTGTTGGCTGGGTCTTTCTTTACCAAGAAACCATTCTGCAATGTTTTGTGAATCATGATAATTTGTGTACTATGTAATGAGGGCAGTGGATGGGGCAGGTGTATCTAAAAAAAAACCTTGACTAAAGAAGAAGAAAAGGAAGAGTGACCCTTTCCTTACCTTTTTGTACACATAGGAATGCTGCTGCTTCCTTCAAAGCAAAACCCATTTGAGTCAAACAATATGTTTTTCCCCCACTTGTTGCCTTCCCTGTGGTTTATGCACTGGAATACCTTTCCACCATATTCACTTGGCAGTAGGCTGTGTTGAAGCAACACCTGGCCGTGTACTAGATTAGTAGGTACCTTGCACACTGCTATAGTATGAATACACCTTTTAGAACAGCAAAAGCTACATTAACCAATCTACTTGGTGAAAACATAAAACCAGAAAGCAGTGGCCAGACACAGCGGTAGTATGTCAAGGGACTGGTAGAACATCCATTCAGTGCAACAGAACTAGTCAGTAAGTGGTTACTTAGTAACAGCAACCATAAGTTCTCTGTAATTACTTTATTTTAGTAACATTCAAGAAATGAGCGAACTTGGCCAAATCTTCCATTTTGTCCTTATTCACTTAAAGTAAAATCAGTGAAATCAGTGAAAAACACAAGATACTTATCTAGGAAAAGAAAGATGAAGGGGTTTTACTTGGTAGCATGAAAGAACAGCTACGCCTTTGATATGGCGTATTGCAGAGTCAGGTGCCAATTTTTCCAAGGGTCTGTGTTTGCTTTTCAGCGTTATTACATCTTGATTCCTTACTCAGACATGAGAGCATTAGCAGATGAGTGTTCCATACATCTACCTTCTATCACCACTTTAGGTTTATGTTAAAATATCCCCAAGATATTAATCCCTTTTAAGCTAAAAATGTATGCCTGGCATAGATTTAGTTTTTTGATTTGTGATATCCTTATCTTTGAATGTGTGAAGGAATGTTAAAGAGGAGAAAGTAGGGGATTTTTTTTTTTTTTGCATAATAGCAAAAAGAATTTTGCCTAAAAATTAGACAGAATAGTCAGATTCCATGTCCATTACTAGTTGCATTTTTTGGCTGATGTTAAATGCATTCAAACAATAGCAGTGTAATCTCTTTTTAGTATCACAGGTATATTGAGGTTGCCATAAAGCAGTGCAGGAGTTCTGGTATTGATTGCAAAATACATGGTCTCAGCATATTGGGGCGTATTCGGGCAGAGGATGAAGACTTAGCTGCTGTCCCTTTTCTTGCTTCTGATAATGAGGAAGAAGATGATGATAAAGCTAACACAGGGAGGTATGGAATATTAAAGTATATGTTTCAAATATTGTCCGTATCTGTAACATATGGAATCAAGTACTGCATGATCTCACTGTACTGTTGTGAATCAGGTTCAGAATTGGGAATACACAAGTTCTCCATTTTATTTTCCCATTAGATTACTCAAGTTGAGCAAATTTGCATGTATGTGTTATAATGTACTTTCAATAAACTCTGTAGCACACTGGAGTAGTGCATATAAGTAGCCTTGCATTTTTAAATATTTCACATACTGCTATTTACAGCAAGTAAATAGTTGAGAGCCTTTGGCTGATGGCAGCATAGAAATGAAATAGTTAAAAGCAAAGAAGCCCTCTCTCAAATCAGCTCCCTTATAAAGACTTGTTATTGCTCTCCCCCACTACCAACTTTGCTAAGGTTTCATTGTAGTAAATTCTGTGTGTTTTCCATATACTATTATTACTACTATATTATTTATTATTATTATTACTACTATATTATTTATTATCATTACTATTATTTATGTGACTTTATAGTTACATAAAGCAGCCTATTAGTCACACAAACAAGTTATAGTAGAGCTGTTGGCAGTATGCCAGGAAATGTCCCAACTTAATTTTTAAAAGCTAATACACTGTTTGCCTATTTAGTCTTGTTAGAAAGAAGACTGCAGGGCTGGAATCAGCAGCTACAATAAGAACTAAAGTTTTTGTTTGGGGCCTAAATGATAAAGATCAACTTGGAGGATTAAAAGGTTCTAAGGTAAAGTGAAATATATGAATAAACATCAAATATATGAATGTTAAAATTGTGTTCCCTGTTTTCAAAATAGGAAGCAGGGACAGGGGGCTGGTGTGGATGAGAAACACAAAACAGCACCTGCATAAATACACTGCTGTTGTGTATCTGGAGTTTTGGATTTGAACCTTTCTCTCATGGTCATTGGTTGCAGAAGATTTTGCGTCTCTGCAGCAGCTAAAGATGTTTGTAGAGGAGACAGTGCCTATTTAGAAACCTGTGCACAGGCCAGGTCCAAATCAAAGAACCTCCCCATAAAAAAAATGAGAGAGATTTGAACAGACATACACAGTATTTATTGGTTTCTGTTCTGTCATTTCTAGGCTATGGACATATTTTAAAATATTATTTTAACTTGTTTCTTATTTCTGCATTGAATAGGCAGTTACTGCTCTAAAGCCAATGTAAATTTTGGGCAACAGGTTTGCACAGCCCGAGTAATAGCTGAACTACAGCAAGAGATGGCTAGAGAAGATATCTCAGTGCAATCCAATGAGTCTGCCTGTAACCCTGCCTGTAACTGTAAAGGTTGCCTCCACACTTCTCCTGCCTTGCAAAGCAGCTAAAGAACTGATTTCTGAAAAAAATTCTGTGGCCTTTAGACACTGCTTGGGGTCACAGGATGTCTGTCCATTGCTTTATTTGAATAATTATTTTTAAATTCATTTGCCTATATCTGTTTTTCATCTAAGAAATAGTATTATTTTTCAATTTCTTTTTATTACTATGTCAGTATATGTGTCAGATAAATACAAAGGGAGAAATAAATCACAAAGAAGAGAACACACTTTGAATTTGTAGTTGTTGACTGTTCTTGATTTTTAAAGACGAAAGCAAACTGTATTAATTGGAAACGAACTCCTCTTCATGAAGTATTGAATAAAGACTGCAGAGCAAAGGTAGAGAGCAGGATTCTGTAAAAGTATTTGTTTCTCAAGAATCAGCCTTTAAAAATATATCTGAGCAAATGTTTTGCATGTTTAAAATTGTACATCAGTTCTAGCAACTTAACTACCTCTGAGGCACTGGCAGCAACCAGATGAGTGAAAAGGGCCATTTGGTGTCAAAGGCAATAAATTAGTTTGTTTCTTGCAAGCATCACTTTTGAGTTGCATTAATTATTATTTTTGGTATTATTAACTTTACAGATAAAGGTTCCTTCATTTTCTGAAACCCTTTCTGCCTTGAATGTGGTGCAAGTAGCTGGTGGATCCAAAAGCCTTTTTGCAGGTAAGGAAACTCTATTGTAGTGTTTTCAATTCACCAGTGTGAAATTCTGTATTTATTTAAACAGCAAAATTGGTTTCAGCTCTGCTGATTCTTCAATATCTGAACCCCAGAATATCTTATCTCTTTTAGTGACTGTAGAGGGTAAAGTGTATGCATGTGGAGAGGCCACTAATGGAAGACTGGGATTAGGCCTATCCAGTGGGACCGTGCCCATCCCCCGGCAGATTACTGCTCTCAGTAATTATGTAGTCAAGAAAGTTGCTGTTCACTCAGGTACCAGTACTTTTCTCATTGGGGGAATAAATAATATTATATTAAATTGCATTATGTATTATGGTCTTCTTTCTGTTCTCTTGTATTCGACTTTTTTACTTATACTTAGCTAAAATTATCTCCTAGGTCAGTTTTCTATATATGTTGTAGACTTGCTTCCTTTCTGCACAGAAAAATGTACATGTGATGGTGGCCTCTACTTAGAATGGACGATGTTGCTAAATAGAGATATATTTATCTATAGTATTTATTTGTTCTGAATGTGGGCTTCTGTGATGGGGAGTACCATACATAGTGCAAATAAGCTTAAAATGGAGTTGCACAGTTTGTTTCTAAAGGCTTTTTTTTCTGTGTGAAATATTGAGAATTCTTGGATCATTTCCAACATATATGGACAGGGACCTTTATTGGGAAAGAACTGTAGCTTAGTGGTAGAACACATTCTTTCCATGCAAGAGATCCGGTGTTCCATTTCCAGTATCTCCACTTAAAGTACTCTTACTGTTGGATAGTCCCCTGCTTTGGAACTTGGAGAGTGGGTTTTTTTTTTTTTTTTTTTAGAATAAGTAGCTCTAGCTTAAGTTAGCAAATGGCCTGCCTTAATAAAGAGTGTTTTGTATGATCACATTTTTCCTGCCTAAAATATCCTAAAATGTTAACATTTTACACCACTTTAACATGCTAAAATGTTTATGTTTTAAGCAGCCCAGAGAGCCTTATGGCTGATGGGGTTACATATAAATCAAATCAATCAGTCAATCAATCAATAAACAAATAAAGGTCTACCATTATGATATTTCTCTTTCTTCTGGTTTTGGTTTGGTTGTGATTGAAACTGTCTGTTTTAATTCCAGATTGAATTAATAAAGGTTCAGTAACCTGCATGTTACAACACATTTGTTCAAATGGACAGGATGGGGATGTTTTGTGAGAGGTAGACCAGGCCAGAGGTCAGCCACTTCTGTTTCCCATCCTTAGAACCCACTGTGGGTCACATACACCAATTCCCAAAATAACCCAAATATTTTCGTATTAACATTGACTTTGGTAGTAAGATGTTTTGTCATGGATAGGCATGCAGGGAAGTTACTGTTACACACCCTGTCTTTCAGACAGGTTCTTCAATTGTCTAATTTTTCTGTTTTGGTACTGCTTGTCTACTACCTTATACTCCTATCCATTTCAGGTGGCCGCCATGCTATGGCTTTAACTGTTGATGGGAAAGTATTCTCCTGGGGTGAAGGAGATGATGGGAAACTCGGACACTTCAGTAGAATGTAAGGATGTCATTTTTGCTACTGCCCTGCGCGTGTTGGATTTTTGTCACACCTTTTTCAGTTAGTTAAGGTACTTTCCTATGCAAGTAGAGAGAAGGGTCTACAGCTGTTTCTTTACATGAGAGTTGTAGGCCATTTTCCTCTGTAAGCTTGCATAGGATTGCATCTTTAGTGATATTTGAATATGTGAAATCATAGAAAGTTGATATGAACATTCTACTTTATATCATTTACTTTGTCTTAGGGTATCTAAGTGGCAATTCTTTCTTTTAGTGAATCAATATTTGGTTTTGTTTTTCTTTGGAAAGCACATTGTGAAAAACGCTTTCTAAGTATCTGATAGAAAAATGCAAAATCTTACATTATTGTTAATATGAAATGTCATTAAGTAAACTAATTAAGGAAAAATATGTCATATTGGGATTTGTGTTGTCTTTTCAGGAACTGTGATAAACCAAGGCTCATAGAAGCATTGAAAACAAAACGGATCCGTGATATTGCCTGTGGCAGTTCTCACAGTGCTGCCATCACCTCTAGTGGTGAATTATATACATGGGGCCTTGGTGAATATGGTCGACTTGGACATGGGGACAACACTACACAACTTAAACCTAAGATGGTAAAGTCTTAGGATGTTTTTTCCTGTCTGAGCTTGTATAGGCTTGTACTGCAGGCTTGTTGACATATAGTAAAACCAGAAAAACAATCCAAATTCTGACACCAGTACATAGTGAGGTGGTATTTTAAAATAATGTTCTGAAAATTGTTCTCTTGGTGTAAGATATACTACCCGAGGAGGTGTATGAACAGCAAGCTTACTTTTGAATCTGTTGTTCTTGATGGGCTCAGAAGAAGGCTGAATAAGTCAGCTGCTAGGGCTAATCACTTTGCTTTCTTGTTTGTTTTTGTTTTGTTCTGAGTCCATGCTTCACAAACATCAGTGTTCCCAGTAAGTCTTGTTCCCTTTTGCTTTCAGCCTGCCAGTTTTGAGATGTGGAATAAGAATGTGTACCTTTTGAGGTACTTAATTCTGTTTTTCCTTGACAAACTGAATTTCTCCCCAAATTAGGCAAGGTTTAAGCATGCCTTAATTGAGCAAGCAGTATACAATTAGAAATAGCCACTTATTGGACCATGTGCTTTCTCTGTTGTAGGTTAAGGTGCTTCTTGGGCATAGGGTCATTCAAGTTGCTTGTGGAAGCAGAGATGCTCAGACTCTGGCTTTGACAGATGAGGGTAAGCAACCTCCTTATTGCGCCTCTAATATGATATTGTAGTTACAGCCATTAATTCAGATCTGTTTTACTAGGGCTAGTATTTTCCTGGGGAGATGGAGACTTTGGCAAACTGGGCCGAGGAGGCAGTGAAGGATGCAACATTCCTCAGAACATTGAAAGGCTGAATGGCCAGGGAGTCTGTCAGATTGAATGTGGCGCTCAATTCTCATTGGCTCTTACCAAATCTGGGGTGGTATGGACATGGTATGTAATGTTTAAAGTCAAATGAATAATGCTAGATGTATACTTCTAGCTGCTTTCTAATTTTTTTTCAGTATTGTCATAAAATCAACCGCATTGGTAAGAAGAATAGAATATGGCACATGGCATAACGAAAATATTATGTAATATTCAGAAAGACTAACCAAAGATCAAAAGTGTTAGGTGATAATGTGAATGTTTTTTGTGGAGTTATAAAGAGCAAGCCCGGTGCATGCATTTCACTGACCTGGTTTGCACAACATGACAACACATTCTGTGTAACAAGCCATGTTGGGTTATCATGTCCTCCTGCAAATCTTGTAGGGTGGCTTGTTTGCAGGCAGCAAAGCATCCTGACAACCCATTGGAGTGGATTGTCATATTGTCCAAACCCAGGTGACCATTCTTATTGTTGGTACTGGAAAACAACAAACCCTCTTCCTTCTCTTGCCAGACAGACCTAGGCCACTGTTGGTGACAAGTGTCCAAGTGGACACTGGCTTGGAGCTCCCTGCATCATGATTATGAACCTTTTGTGCTTGTCATGGTTTTTTTTTTTTTTAATTTGCTGCCCCTTTACTAATTTTGCTTTCTTTATTTAGAGATTGTCTTTTATGAACTCTGAGTGAAAACCCCTTCAGGGAGCCTACCCGGCACATTTGAGAGGTTCTCACTGGTTGATCACGCTTTTTAACTTCTTTAGTACAAAAGATTGGCCAAAGCTTTTCATACAATTTTACAAATTATTTTTGTAGTCTTAAAATACTTTGTTAGCTGGGGATCAGTAGTGCTTTATTCAAACTATCCTCTTGAGACAAGCTGTTTCAATTCCTTCTCCTTCAGTTGCTGAACCACAAGCTAAAGGGTTGCCCATCTTTTACCGAGACATTCCTTTAAAACAGTACAGAAGATGGCACAGGTTGAGATGATGTAGAAGGAGAGAAAACTACTATATGCTAAATATGAAGTGTCATCATAACATTTCAAGTGTCCCTAAGACTTGATTTCTGCTCTGCTCAATTCTGGGGAAAATCTCTCTATATATTTCTGCCTATTTTAAATATGTTGGTTTCAAATGCTTAGAGCTTATGCCAGTGTTCTGAATTCACAGTGTGCTCTTTTGACTTCAGGGGCAAAGGAGACTACTTCAGGCTAGGCCATGGTACTGATGTTCACGTTCGAAAACCGCAAGTAGTAGAAGGGCTGCGGGGAAAGAAGATAGTCCATGTAGCTGTAGGAGCACTTCATTGCCTAGCAGTCACTGACACAGGGCAGGTAAGGAAAGTTTATCCATCTGTTCTAAAGACTGTTGGGTTTTATGTTCCATAATTTTTACCAGACTTAACCTTGAGCTCCTGGAAATAAATTAATAAATACTGAAATACTGGTGTTGTGGGGTTTTTCCAAATCTTTTAATCATTTTTTTACAGCTATAATACTGATACATTACATTTCATGGAAAAGCGGGATATCAATTTAATGAGAGAAATCATTATTTTTACTATATGATCCATTTTAAGTTTGAAGGGCCAAATAGATCTTCCTTAGCTAATATAATAATTTATGTCAAATGAATATATATTATGAAAGCAAATACAGCATCATCATCATGCAATTAATAATTAGGTTGTTTTAAAAATTCAGCAGTGAGGAACCCAGAGAGAGGAGTTGAAGGATATTCCTGAGGTGATATGCCATGACCATTAAAAGTCATGACTCCACACTGTCACCCACCTTGTTTCAGAAATAACAACTATAAAGGTGTACTTTGGACCTACTTTTTTGTGTTTGGAAGTACTATGGTAAATGTGTTCACTGGTGAGTTGAGTGGGTGTGTTTCTGCCTGAGGTTAAGTGATTCTGTTGCACACACATTCAGTACTTATTATTTCTTGTGTGTTTCATAAGTTCCCTGAAGCAAGTAATTCCATTTGTTTGCAGGTTTATGCTTGGGGAGATAATGATCATGGACAACAAGGAAATGGGACCACTACAGTCAACAGAAAGCCCACGCTTGTGCAGGGTTTAGAAGGCCAGAAAATCACTCGTGTTGCATGTGGATCTTCCCATAGTGTGGCTTGGACAACAATGGATGTAGCTACCCCCTCTGTCCATGAACCAGTTCTCTTTCAAACAGCCAGAGACCCTTTAGGCGCATCTTATTTGGGTAATATAAGATGAACATTCATTTCCTTTAAAGATATACATACGTGGGGAAAATAACAAAGTGAAGAAATTGTTGTTGAGTTTTGGAAACAGAAGACCCTACTCTAATAGTCTAGCAGCTCATATTCCATCTTCTTTCCATCTTACCTGAACTGTAACCCTTGATCCCACTTTCTATGCAATTCAGCTGCTTTCTTCTGTGGAAATGGGACATAGACAAAGGGATCTGTAATGGCTGTGTTTAAACAACAGCATGAGCACTTATGCTGCTCAGCTGCTGTCTTCTGTACAGAGGCCAAGGCAAAGGATGTTAGTGAGGAATTGAAACGCATAAGGGGAAGGTCTGCCAAAGAATTCTGTCACTGTTGTGTGAATGAGGGCAGGGGCGGGGAGAGAGACTTCACTTGTGCCCTTGTTTGTGTGATATTAATTGCAGTTGTCAAGGTTTCTACCTCTTGTTCTGTTCAAATTTTGGCCTCCATTAAAAATTAGTTGTTCAACAAGGCTGTAGCATTTAGCTGGAAATGGAAGCACAATGGACTCGCTTTCAGGAAGCATTTGATTCAAAGCTGTCTTGGCCATAGACATTTTCAGTGTGTCTGGATACTAATTCTTGGAACTGAATTTGTCAGTTAAATTAAAATGCAAACCAGTTACATTGATTAAATTAGCATGCCATTTTAATGGTAGAACATAAATTTTCTACACTCCAAATTTGAAAAGTACTTATTGCAGTGAAAAAGAAAGCCATTGGGGGTATGTGTGGGGGCGGGGAGAGCAAGTGAGAAGTAGAACCTGTGAATGATTAGGAAGGAGCAAGTATCTAACCTATTAGTGCAAATACATAATGAGCCAAATAGTGTGCTCTGATATCCATGTGCCTAACATACTTCATGGCTGAGAATTCTTTGTATAACATAATGGAAAACTTGGAAATCTTTTATTGTCTATAGGTGTCCCATCAGATGCAGATTCTTCTGCTGCTAGTAACAAAATCAATGGTGCAAACAGCTCCAAGCCTAACCGGCCATCACTTGCCAAGATCCTTCTGTCACTAGATGGCAACCTTGCCAAACAGCAGGCATTATCTCATGTACTGACAGCATTACAGATTATGTATGCCAGGTGAGTGTACAAGTAAAGGTTTGTGGTTAAATCTTTTGTTTTTTTAATATCAAATTTTCCTTGAGTATTGGACTTATCTTGTCTGATAGTTGTTGGGCGGTTTTAAAGGCAGAGCTCTTATTTAATAAAAACATGCAAGTAAACTATCTAGTATTGATGAAAGGCTGTTAAATCAGTTGAGAGGTGGCCATTAATATGTGTGATACATAATCTTTGTTGCCACCAGGGAATTGCAGCCCAATGGATGTAGTTCCAATAATAGGACTTTTCTATATGGTGTTAAATCAGCTTATTAAAGGCCAGAGCTCATGCAGCTTTACTTATCCAAAGCAGACCAGAGCAAAGATATTGCTAATTAATTTTAAGTTAGCTTTGTTTTAAGTTTGAAAATGGTTTGCTTGTCCTCAGAGCCTTTGTCATGGTCTTATCTACTTACTATACATTTCTAAAAGGGATAATAAGCTAAACCCTTCAGTTTTGTGGCCTCACGCTTGTTGTGTATGCTTAAGAGTGTTGTTAGTGCCAGAGCTAGATAAACTGTTCTGATTCTGTACAACTTGATCACAACTCAGTAAAAAGGTCAATGGGTGAACTATTGTCTTTTCTGTCAGGTGAGACAACTGCCTAATGTAATATGACAATGTGCTGAATGTTTTGCTTTTGGTTTTAGGGATGCTGTGGTTGGAGCATTGATGCCTGCAAGCATGATTGCACCAGTGGAATGTTTGTCATCTTCGCCTGCACCACCTCCAGACCTTGCTACTGCAGGCAGTCCTTCCAATGGAGAGGAAAGCATGCTAGCAACAGATGTGGAAGAGAGACTGAGTCCAACCCCATGGCAGGACAGGAGGGTGGAGGTATGTTTTTTGCCAGATAAAAATATTTGAAAGAAACTACTATAAAAGGCGGGCAATGCAGTTGATCTTTTCTGAAGAATTTTCAATAGAGATGTCATTGCCTACACTTCATAGATGTAGTATTTCAGTGTAAAACATCTTATGTTTGCAGTCCAATTTGTGAATTTTAAAAATTATGGGGGGTGCACCTGAGAAAATAAGTGACCAAACCTTTGTGGACACTAAGCTCTGTCCCTAAAATACACGTTTTTACATTTCTTCATGTTAAGCACCAGAATCTCATTTTAAGTAGTTCTACCAATTTTTTTATCTGGCATTGCATGATTGAATGCATGTTGGCTTCTATCTTAGTTGACAAACTTACGCTATTAAGATTTTTTGGATGGGTAAAAAGAATTGGACCATGAAAAATGATCACTAGGCACTACTGCGCAATGTTATGTTTTCCATTTTGCAAGATCCTGCTGTCTCTTCCTCAACTAACTGTGATAGTTAATGTGGTGCTGTTCTGCTTGGCTAGGTGGCTTCTACAGAAGATGCTGTGACTCCCTCTGCTGTGACCCCTTCTGCTTCTGCAGCCTCATCTCGTCCTTTCATTCCGGTCACAGATGATCCTGGAGCAGCCAGTATAATAGCAGAGACCATGACAAAAACCAAAGAAGTACTACTGCTCGTTTTTACTGACATAGTCTGATTATGTGTCTCTAAAATTAGCTGAATATGTGTAGTGTTTGAGTGCCTTTATGCAGAATATATAGCAAGATATACCAAGGGCAAACGGTGTTGTAGAACGGCCAGCTACTGTAGAATCTGTTCTTATGTGATTAGAACAGAAAATGGTTGTCTGCCTCTTTATTCATTGTGTTTCTTTCTCTCATAGAAAATATCTGTGGAACCAAGGCCATAAATGTAGTCCAGAATTGCTGCTACAGTTACTTAGTAACAGATAATATAACTTTATGTATCATTTTCTTTGCATTTTGAAGTGCTAAGAATATGAATATCATAGAACAGTAGTAGAAGAGGCAGTAAAGGTCATGAGATCCAACCCGCTTTTCATTGTAGAACTCCCGCTGATTTTTTCAGGCAGATTGAAAAAATTCTTCAGGTAATGAGGAGAATTCATTGCATTTTCTGGATTGGTGATCCTCTGCCCTTGTATAGTGGGAGTTTCTGTCTTAATTCAGTAAAGTTGTCCATATATTTTCTTCACCTGACTTCCATTTTAATTCAAAGGATGTGGAAAGCCAAAGTAAGGTTTCCGGTCCAGAGCCCCAGTACCTGGATGAATTCACTGGTCTCCTGATACCAGATGACACTCGAGTTATGGTTGATCTGCTGAAGTTAGCAGTGTCTAGTCGTGCTGGAGAGAAAGGAAAGGATGTTCTTTCAGCTGTGTTGTCTGGCATGGGCACTGCTTACCCTCAGGTGGGTTAAAGTTTCTTTGCATTTTGCAGCATTGGTTATTTTGTATCTCTAATGTTTTCTAAATACACTGAATTTTGTGCTAAGATATTGAAACTGCTGCATGCATTGAGGAATATCGCTGTTTGCACACACTTGCTTATACAAAGTTTAATTTCTAAAAATGTTTTCCGAGTGTGTATTGTTACTCCATGTCATTTATATGGACGGTGTAAGGTAGATGTGCAAGAATGGAACAAATGGAAAAACTGGGGCTCCTGTTTCCTTGGTCTTCTTTGAAGAAAGGTTCAAAGGGATTTTTTCTCCTTGCTGGATAAAGACAGGGTTTCCAATTTGTGGAGGCATCTAAGTGCATTTAGATAAACATGCTGAGAAACCCGTTTTTAGATGTTCACAGAGAATGTGCAGAGTTCTGGAGAGGAGCTCGTGCACCTTGTGTGCACACTCCTGTGCCCTATATCCTTTCAGCCAGATGACACACGAGAAGGGCACTTTTATAATATGCTACAGTTAGAACATAGAGACATATTGAGCTAACTGAGAAAGAGTCAGACAATTGGTCATTTTCATCTAATGGTGTTAGTACTAACTGGCAGCAGCTCTCCATGGTTTTGGGCAGGAATTTTTCTCGTTTTACCTTGAGATGCCAGAGATTCAAATCAGGGACATGCAGTGCACATTAATGTTTTGTACCCCTTCCAGTACTGACTAATCTTGAAAGGAATGAGGTGTTTCTATGTATACACAGAGCGAATCACACATGTTTTTATTTTCAGGTTGCTGATATGTTGTTGGAGTTATGTGTTACAGAGCTGGAAGATGTGGCAACTGATTCACAGAGTGGTCGTCTGTCTTCCCAGCCTGTGGTGGTGGAAAGTAGTCACCCATATACAGATGATACTTCTACCAGTGGCACTGTTAAGATTCCAGGTAAATTCTCATAAATTGTACACTGAAAAATGGAAATAGCATCTGTTCCTCCTCTGTAAATTATTCTGTGTAAAGTGCCACCTTCAGATTCCTTTCTAAGACAGAAAGAATGTGTGCTTCCATCTTGAACATATTGAACCCAGACAAAAATGTGAACTGTCCTTAAAGTTGCATGCTGATTGCTTCATCATCCCTGTGTGCCCATTTATAATGGTTAGAATGATAAAAAGGCAATACTTCTCCATTATTGCACCAATATTTATGCAACATAATGATTCTTATTTTGTTACCTATTTAAACAACTGAAGGATTGATATTTTAAGTTAATTCAGAATTTGTGTGCATGATGTCCATTAAAATGTTTGCAAAGTCCTTGTTTTAATTAAAATTTCCATGTTACTGATTCACAGTGCAGCTAAAAAGACTTAAGCATCTGAAGTTCAAGTTTGAAGTTGTACTCTTCAAGTGTTTAAACAAAGTAATTAATACTCTTTGATTGCACTTCAGATACTAATTATATAAGGTTTTAAAATATTCTGTCAGCAAAAATAACCTTGCTACATGTTCAAGACAAACATTTTATCAAAACATGAACAACATTATTAGTGCATTTACAGTTTTTTTAAAAGATCTCTGATTTTACTTCATGATATTTAATCTTTAGGTGCTGAAGGACTTAGAGTAGAATTTGACCGCCAGTGTTCCACGGAGCGACGCCATGACCCACTCACTGTCATGGATGGGGTCAACCGGATAGTTTCTGTCAGATCTGGTAAAGTTATAAAATGTCAGATGGCTTCATAAGATTGCTTTTATTGATCTGGTACAACTGAAGTTACTTTTCAACTTGTGTTTAATAGCTGTATTTTGCAAATAGCTCATTCACACCTCAGTGAAGCTAAAAACTGTTGGCATTGTTTATATGTTACCAAACCAACAAATCCCTGCCTTGCAGAGTTTATAATCTAAATCATTTGTCTTTTCCCAACTTCACAGGCCGTGAATGGTCTGACTGGTCAAGTGAATTGCGCATTCCAGGAGATGAATTAAAGTGGAAATTCATAAGTGATGGTTCTGTGAATGGATGGGGCTGGCGCTTCACAGTTTATCCAATCATGCCAGCAGCAGGTGAATGTCATGGAAGCCCGCAGGCAATATACTTAATTGTATTAGCATTAAAGATGTTGGAAAATCTGCAGTGGAATCAAATGAATTTGAATTTCTGTGAACCTCACCAGCAAAAATTGCAGGAGAATAGCTCTCTCTGAGCTGCATGGATTCTTAAGTCTTGCATACTATTTTTTTTAACTTGGGTGAATTTGCATGAATACACACTTGTAAACTTCTGCAAGTGGAACAAAATTCTTGTACATTCCTAAAACTAAATCCTGTCTGTCTATGAACAAATGATGATGCAAAAGATATTGATAAGCCATGAAACACAGAAGGAACTGATGTAATGAAATCCATATGTCCTTAACTGGCATAATTGTTATTTTTCTTTTTACCTGAGCCCAGTACCAGAATAAGTAGTGCTTTTAATTGAACAAACAACCCAAATAAAAGGAGAGAGTATGTCTGCATTAAAAATATACTGCAGACTCTTTTCTTTGTGCCTATTCCTCCCACTTTTTGTTTAACACACCCATTTTATTCCTGGTAACTGAGATGGGCTTGTTTTGGTGCTAAATAATGTGGGTTTGAGTGGGTTGCTTGCTGAAGTTCAGACTCTGTTTTTTCCTTATACTAAGCCTTTTAGACAGGCAGATTTTTCCATCGCACAAAAAGGCTACCTACTCTGAGCTTAACATCAAATTTACATATTGGAGCTTTTCTCCCTCTATTGTTGCCCAATTGCTGGTAATAAAAAGCCTTTCATTTGGAGAACTCATATGAGGAAACCGGCTGATAACCTGATTATCATGTGATGATTGTAATAATTATGGGAATAGCAGCGCAGCAACCCTGAAAATCTTGACCAAGTATGTACTGTATGCAATATTTAGCATCATCGTACTTTGGTTAAATATGATACATATTTTAATATTTCGCTTTCCAGTTCATTTCCAAATGGTCTGTATCTTTTTTATTCTATTTTAGAACTTTGAACACAATCATTAAATCAAAGAATGGCTAATACTGTTTTTTCTCCCACAGGCCCCAAAGACCTTCTTTCAGATCGTTGCATTCTTTCTTGCCCCTCAATGGATTTAGTAACATGTTTACTGGATTTCCGCTTGAATTTTGCTTCTAACAGGAGCATAGTTCCTCGCTTAGCAGCCTCACTAGCAGCCTGTGCTCAGCTGAGTGCTCTAGGTAGGTGCAAAATTTTGGAAATGCATATTTAAGCACAGATACAAATAAAAAAAAATAAACACACATACTGATTTTTCTTCCTATGCATATTTTTTAGCTGCTGGCCATAGAATGTGGGCCTTACAAAGACTGCGAAAGCTGCTAACTACTGAATTTGGCCAGTCAATCAACATCAATCGAATACTGGGAGATAATGATGGTGAAGCACGAACTCTGGTAGGAAACTCAAGCCTTCTAGTGGTAATACCTTGAGTTCCTGTAACTGCTGTAATGCTGACCTCAGTTCCCACGATTAACTATCCATGTAATGCCATGTACCTTTTGTGGCCTTTTCAAACTCTAGAACCGAATAATATTTTACTTCCATAATTAATGTTTTACTTTCAGAATTTCTGAATACTTGATTGATGGATTTTGCATAAATTACCAAATGCAATTACATTTTAGCTTAGTCAAAGATGGCTTCAGAGTTCTTAAATAGCAGGGAATAAACAAATCTGCCTTATAGCCATTCAGGCAGTGCCTGTGCAGCTGCATAGCTAGGTTCTGTAGTTACACAAATGAGCTCTCCCATCCAGTCCAGTGACATTGGGTAATTAAAATGATCATCTATTCCTTCAAGTGTGACCATCATTAAGAGCCTCTATTGCTGCTTTTTGATACCTTTTTCAGAGTTTCACTGGCAGTGCCTTAGCCGCTCTAGTGAAAGGCCTTCCTGAAGCTTTGCAGCGGCAATTTGACTATGAAGATTCCATTGTCAGAGGTGGCAAGCAACTACTTCACAGCCCTTTCTTTAAGGTAATATATGTGCAAAAACTGCAGACTTGTTAAGCCAGAATTGGGATGCCCTTTAACAACAAATTTGAGTGAGTCTAACAATACTGTTTTGATAAAAAGAGGAGTGGGTTGGGGTGGCAGATGCTTTACTACAAAAATAGCCATGACCTTTAACAGATTGACATACGAGCATTTATATGCAATACATGTGTTTGTTATATAATACAAATACATTTTACATAAGCATCAGCCAGTAATGATATTGCTGTTTGGTCCAGCTGAAGGCTTGTACTTTTGAATGAAATTGTTGTTGCTGTTTGTAGGTGCTTGTAGCTCTTGCTTGTGATCTGGAGTTGGATACTCTTCCCTGCTGTGCAGAGACACACAAATGGGCTTGGTTTAGAAGATACTGCATGGCTTCCAGGGTTGCTGTAGCCCTTGATAAGAGAACACCATTGCCTCGCCTCTTCCTTGATGAGGTACTGGAAAACTGGTTCAATCGAATGATTGAATAGTGGAATACATAAGTATGTAAGTGCTTCATTTAAAAAAAAATAGCCAAAGGGCTATCATGAGCAGCAGTGTGAATGTGCAGAAATTTTAATACGTTTTCTGTCTTGTGACAGATAAGACTACTATGGCATATTTTTAGGCTTATACCAACATAATTTGAGGCTTGGCTAATTGTCATCTCCTGCCTCATTTCAGTAGGAGATCCTAGTGCCTGATTACCTGCTCTTACTGCCAAGAAAAAGTCAAACTGTGGACAAAGCTGCTGTAAGAGTTATAACATTTGTTGCAATTAGGTGATTGCTAAATGGTACAATGTTTATTGTAGGTGGCCAAGAAAATTCGGGAATTAATGGCAGATAATGAAAATATGGATGTCCTCCATGAGAGTCATGATGCTTTTAAGAGAGAGCATGATGAGCAGCTGGTGCAGTGGATGAACAGGTTAGTTGGCATTTCATTTTGGAAGGGAGCCAAATAGGCATTGAACAACATCCCAGGTCTGCATATATTAGAACTTGAGGGTTTAGAAATTTCTCATTCTAATGGTACTTGTCCTCTTGTCAATAGGCGACCGGACGATTGGACACTTTCTGCTGGAGGCAGTGGAACGATCTATGGTTGGGGCCATAATCATAGAGGACAGCTTGGAGGCATTGAAGGAGCTAAGGTCAAAGTTCCTACCCCATGTGAAGCCCTTGCCACACTTAGGCCAGTGCAATTAATTGGTGGTGAGCAGACGCTTTTTGCAGTGACTGCTGATGGAAAGGTAAGGCTAAATAACATGTCGAATTAGGCCATGTAGGAAAGACCACATATAGTCATTGAATGGGAAAGCCAATAGTTTTAAAGAAAAGGAAGATGTGCTAAAGAGTTAATTAATGTCTTTTTAAAGATGGTGCAGTAAACCACAGCTCTATAATATGTGTAATATACCAGAATCAGCCAGATGTGTTTCTGTTTTCATTGAAAGCCTCTCCAAATCATTCAACTTTCTTTAGATCTCCAAGGTGTCATTTTAAAGGGTTTATTTATTTTGACAATAGTTTCTTCACTGTAGAATTCAAATTTGACGGTTTCCCAAGTGGCCATAAACACTCAGCCTGCTAGCTGAAGTTTGCTGAGACCTTCTGTGATATCACAGGTTCAAAGCCAATGACAGTCACATGACTGTCAGGCACCCAGGCTAAAGCTGTAAGATTAGAAATTAGATGCAATGCTGGGCACACTGGTTGTCTAATAGGTTTTGACCTTCAGTTGTAACATGCGGGGTCTGCAACAGAATATTGCAGCATTGAATGCTCCCTGTAGGTCAAAGATACAAAACCTCTTTCAGCCCAAGGGCTGTGTTTAGTTTTGGAGATGCTCTTGTCGCATTCTAATGATGGGAAAGGTTAAATGGCAAAGGGCAGGGCCAAAAGTAGCATATTTTAGCTTAAAGAACTTAGTCTCAGTCATTAATCCTTAGGAGAGAGGGATTTCAATCTTTTAAAATGGGGGAAAAGCTGCATAAAACCTGGGAAATCACCCAACAATTGGTGATTGGGTGAAAGTGAGTAGGGGAAAGGGGTGTGGCCTTTAGGGGAACTCAAGAGGACTTGACTAGCACAGTGGAGGATTGGATTTGACCCTCAGGCCTGCTCCCTTCCCATTCTCCAGGCCAGCCCTGAAACAGTTGGTTAGCATACTGTGCCCATTGAGCATGGAATAGATGCAGTGTGTAGCAGGATGCTGTATTGGAAATTCCATCATGTTGGAACTGTTTATACTTGTACACTCATAAATGAGGAGTCAAGTGGACTATAGCAAGAGAAAAGTGGACACATAGAACATTAAGTAAGGTCAGTCAGGTCCAGTTCTTCTGTAGCTCATTTTCAGATTCCTTGTGACCAGCTCTCCTGCTGCACCAATTAATGCTGTACTGTCCTATCACTGTGGGAAAGAATCAAGTGTTTCTTCTGACTCATGTGGTTCTACAATTGTTAGATTCATATGGTTCTACAATATGTTAGTGCACTCTAAGGCTTGATGATGCAGAAAAAGCAACCAAGCCCCAGAGAACATTTGACTCTGCTTAGATTATGTAGAGGTTTGTGAGTTTCTGGGTGAGACAAATGGACTCACTCATAAGTAGCCACAATGGTTCGTGCTTTCCATGTGACTATTGTTCCATAAAAGCATTGACTAGTCATTTTCACCTGTGCAAAATTTATATAGTTACAGAATCTTTTTTTTAAATTTCAGTTGTATGCCACTGGATATGGTGCAGGTGGAAGGCTTGGAATAGGAGGGACAGAGTCTGTTTCTACTCCAACTTTATTAGAATCCATTCAGCATGTGTTTATAAAAAAGGTTGCTGTGAATTCTGGAGGAAAACACTGTCTAGCCCTTTCCTCAGAAGGAGAAGTCTATTCTTGGGGTGAAGCAGAAGATGGGAAACTGGGTCATGGCAACCGAAGGTAACTCAGTAAAGATTTAATGAATTTATCATATCCATGTTCATATTTAGGTATAATATAATGCCCAAACAGTATAACTAGAGGAGTTATAATCCATGGTAGACTATTTAGTATCCCACCTAGATTATCTACATTTGCATGACACAATTTTGAGCTGAGTTATCCATTATGCAATGCCAGTGTTACTGTGTCCCCATCTATTGTTGTTATACTCCACCATTCCATAGCATAACAGAAAGAGAGGCTATTGTAGACAACGCTATATTCAGACCAATCATGTTGGAACTTTGGCTGAATGTTTCTTGGGCTCTTCCTTCCTGTGCTATTTCACAGATTTGGAAATGGTGCAAAGTATTTGACCTCTGTGTTCTGATCCTTAAATAGCTGCCAAAATGTTTGTTAGAACTCTGTATTCCAAGAGATTTTAAAAATATGATTTAATCCTTGTGTACTTGATATTTTATTCTGTTCCAAAATCTGATCTGCCTAGTCCTTGTGATCGTCCTCGAGTAATTGAATCTTTGCGGGGCATAGAAGTTGTTGACATCGCAGCTGGTGGAGCACACAGTGCCTGTATTACAGCAGCAGGAGATCTTTACACATGGGGGAAAGGAAGATATGGACGGCTTGGCCATGGGGATAGTGAGGATCAGCTAAAACCTAAACTGGTGAGATGCTGTCTTAGTCACGTGTTACAATTATTGTTTTCATGTCTGTAGGCTAGTCTGTTTTGTAAACTGGGAAATCTTTTATGCAAGACTATGGCACATGTCAAATGTACTGTCGGCTCTGTGATGAGTTCCATTCAGATGACTTAGATGACAAAGAGGAAATGTCCTCACCTGTGGTGCTAAGAAGGCCACAGGAATGGAGTCAGCTGAAACTCTCAGGAATGTTGTTCCAAAATGGCTTCCCACAGTTACATTTGTGATTTTGTTGTTGTTCAGTTGCAAGGTCATGCTCAACCCTCCATGACCCCATGAACCACAGCATGCCAGGCTCTCCTGTCCTCCACCACCCCCTGGAGCCCACCCAACCCCATGCCCACTGCACCAGTGACTCCATCCAGCCACCTCATCCTCTGCTGTCCCCTTCTCCTTTTGCCCTCAATCAAAATTTGTGATTTACATGAACTGAATATGAGTAGCAAAATTATATGTTGAAAAACTGGCAACACTGGGCACAATTCATTGGTGATTTCTTTAAGGCAAAGACTTGACTAGAATAAAAGGTAGCTGCAAAAGTAAATGGTTGTTTTTGTTCATGTTGTTCTTTGAAAGAATCCACAGTCTAGCCCTTGTAGTTTTAAAATGTAAACAAATTCTGTGTCTAAGGAGGTATTAATTAATACAGTGATCAATTTCTAGAGAGGTGGTTATTAATCATATTCCTTTTACTGTTTTACAAAAACTGTAGGGTACTTTAATTTCTATATGTCATGAAATGGATTTTCATTTTGTGATGCAAAGATCCTGGACTTTCCAATAGAATGTTTATTGTCCGTAGCATAAATTCAGAGGGAGAAATGGATTGTTACAAATAGACCCAGTGATGAGATCATCTTACATTTGTGTGTACTCTGTTACTTCAGCTGAAAGTGCAGATAATTGAGATGTCTTTGCCAACAAACTGCTTGTCTTCTAGGTGGAAGCACTCCAGGGCTACCGTGTGATTGACATTGCCTGTGGCAGTGGAGATGCACAGACCCTCTGCTTGACAGATGATGATACTGTCTGGTCATGGGGAGATGGAGACTATGGAAAACTTGGAAGAGGGGGTAGTGATGGCTGTAAAGTGCCAATGAAGGTATTTGGATTTCAGAACTCTCTTATGGTCTAAAAACAATTGAGATAAAGGGGATTCATCATCCTGTATAGTTATTACATTTTTTATACCTAGCATTAGGGAAATGAAATAGGACTAATAGTGAATGGTTCGTAGCCTTTATATGTACAATGGAGAAAAAGATTCAGAGGAAATGAGTGAAGTTGCTATGGTGTTAATAAAAAAAGACCATAACTATAGTTAAGGATCAATGTAACTTTCAAGATAGGAACAGTCTGCTGTCACAAATCAAATGTTTTGCAAGTGTTTCAACAACATGAATATTGATATATCAAAATTCAATGAGACTTAATTTTTCCACTGACACTGTTACTTAGAAACTTAGTTGCATTTCTGAAATGTTACTAAATTGTTACATGTGAGAGGAAGTATAAAAAGGGTTTATTGCCATTTCCATCAATATCTCTACAGCAATCTGATATTCTTTTGACAGTTTCAAAGACTTGGAGTGATTAAATTTGAATATGCTTGAAGAAAACATAGCAAAATAACTGAGCCTTTTAACTCTTTGGGCACTGCATCCACTGTTCTTTGTGTCTCTCAATGATTTTTGTGCTTGTGCTTCCTACTTTAAAAACTGAAATAGAAATTTCAAAAACTTACTACAATCTGTAATTTAGTTCAGGCTGCTGAGAAGCAATATAAAGAAGTAAAAATAGAAAACCTTCCAGTTTGGGATCCTTCCTGCTTAATATATTCCTATTACTTTAGAGAAGGCAAGCACATCCTTCCCCTTCTAAATCTCTAAGGCACTTCTTGTCAGTTTTTGAGTTTCTTTGTGAGAATTTACCATATGGCTGTCACCAGCTTGCTCGGAAACAGCTTTGGAAGAACAGCATTGCAGCTTTTGTGTCCAGATGTTTTTTGTAATTTTTCCCAGTTAATCTGTTTTAATGAATAGTGGCTTCATTAGCCAACCTTGGGTTTAGATAGAGCTAGTAATGTAAAGCAACAGAGTTCAGACTATTCTAAATAATTTATCTTAGTTAAAGCAATGGGAACTAGTTTTAATCAATAGTAAAATAATAATTTGACTAGAGCAACATTCCCCAATTGGTGCCCTTCCTAAAATGGCCATGTTGGCTCTGGAAGGTGGGAGCTAATGCCTAATCAGTGTGCTGTACTAGTTAGATTGGGACTTGGGAGATATGGATTCTGATCCCTCTTTGGCCATGAAGCTCACTGGGTGCTTTTTGGTCAGTCACTAACTCTCAGCCTAGTGGAGAAGAGAAGAATTGTGTAAGCCACCTTAGGTTTCTTGCAGAAAGAAAATAGATAAATATAGTATATAAATAAGATTTCTGCATTGCTTCAGGTTGGGGAAGGACAAGAGTGTAAGTCAGTATAGTTTTAAGATACCTCTATATGTTGAATGCTTTGGGTGAGTTCTGTTGCTTGAGTTATGTTCCATCATTTCTTTCCTAGATTGATTCTCTCACAGGTGTTGGAGTAGTTAAAGTAGAATGTGGCTCACAATTTTCTGTGGCACTTACCAAGTCTGGAGCAGTGTATACTTGGTAAGCATATTTGTTGTTGTTTGTAGATGAATTCTTAGGAGAAATGTCATCATCATTCTTCATGGTTTTCTACCTTTTATGTTTAATTACAAAATCATAGATTGTATTACTCTTTGATGTAACTTTTCTTTTGTGGTTTCTCTGCTCTACTGCTTTGAACTTGAGATAGCTACATCACTCATTCATCTAAGTTTTACTATGTTAACGTTATATGCAAACAAATTTAAGTTGTCATGTTAGTAACCCATCCTTCTTTAGTAGAAACTAGGAAACTTTTGATGGTCTAATTTTGCAGCATTTACTGTTTAAATATATCATTTGGAGTTGTATTTAAAAAAAAATCTCTGTACTTCTGATTGAACCAAATTCAGTCTTGTATAATTGGGAACTGTCTATTGATTGAAAAGAAAACAGAAGTGTTAATTGAAGCTTGTGTGCTGAATACAGGGGTAAAGGAGATTACCATCGATTAGGCCATGGATCAGATGACCATGTTCGGAGACCTCGACAAGTCCAGGGATTGCAAGGAAAGAAAGTAATTGCTATTGCAACCGGCTCTTTGCACTGTGTGTGTTGCACTGAAGATGGTATGTAGGATAGTTGTTTTTCTTTACCATTGTGCTTATTTTTAAGTACTTTTGAAAAAATGAATGTGATCCTAAGAGGATCCAGCCCTTTATACGAGAAGTTGGTTTGTCCTTTGAGAGATACTGGTACATGTTTATACCAAGCTATGATACCTGCAGTTCTGAAATGCATCTGCTCCACTCTTCTGAGCATAGTCCCTCCAGTTTGTTCAGTTAGTGGAAAGCAGGGCCCAGTGGCAGATATTCTGAGGATTCCCAAATGTTGTAATAAACACTCCACTTCTAAATCAGGAGAAAAATATTCTGGCATCCAAGAGCTACTGACTAAAAGCAGATCTGGTGCTGACAGCTGAGTTGCTGAAGCAGGCAAGAAGGATGTCTTTCTTCCAACATGTGCCATTCAGTGTGGAATCTGGTGGGTCCTTTGTAGACGAGAACTATGCATGCTGTTAGTGCTACAATAGAAAGAATGTTTTACCTGGTGAAAAGGAGTCTTGAAGAATGTATTTCTGCTCAAAGTGATTAGGCTTTTGCATGGAGAAGATTTGTAAATGGGGAATCCTGGCTAAGATTCTAAGTAAACACATGAATGTATGTTACATCTATGGCCTCATGAAATATTTCTTACGTGCAAACTCTCCCTTGACACATTTGTATGTGAATGTCATTACTTTTTTCTGTTACTCCTTAGTGTCCTTATTCCCCTTCTTTGATTTCAATATTTGTACTACTTTACTTTTAATCTAGCAATAGTTTAGAAGGAAATAGCTACAAAACTAACTTTAAAAGATTGTGCTCATCTGATTTTCTTTTAAACTTAGACTAGCTGGTTGCTATTGTTGTTAATAGATTAACTTCTGATATTTGTGTTTTGAAACACTGAGTCTAACTTATCACTGTACCATGAATGTAACCAGTACTTTTAGGATTGTCATCACTCACTAGTAAATGAATCATTTTGATTGGCTCAGGTGAAGTATACACATGGGGAGATAATGATGAAGGGCAGCTAGGAGATGGAACAACTAATGCTATCCAAAGACCACGCCTTGTTGCAGCACTCCAGGGCAAAAAGATCAACCGAGTGGCCTGTGGCTCAGCACATACCTTAGCCTGGTCCACCAGTAAGCCTGCTAATGCAGGCAAACTCCCTACTCAGGTAAAACTGCTTATCAGTGTATAATGTATAGATGTATATACATTATGTATTGGGAAACTGTATTAATAGAATGTCTGTATGTTAGGAAAGATTGGTCCTCTCTTTTTCCTCCTTTTATTTATTTAAATTTTTTGTGTGCTGCTCTTTACAGTGTCTCAGGGCGGCGATAACATAAAGAAATAAGACACAGCATCACAATAACATATAAAATCAATATTAAAAACAATACTAACTTTTAAAATGCTGGGAAAATAAAAAGGTTTTGACCTGGTGCTGAAATGAAAAAAGTGTTGGCATCAGGCACACCTGTCTGGGGAGCCCATTTATCCATTGATCACATCATTTTACTGATTGGCAAGCATTACTTTGACTTAATGAGAGTTCTCCTGTTTAATATTTTGATCAAAAGTAGGGTTTTTTGAGTGTGGGGGGGTGTTCTTTCCCCAAAATGCTTACTTTTGTAAATATTACTTACTTAAGCTCTTGATTGTTGCCTTTCTTTTCTCCTGCTCCTCCTGCTCTCCTGCTGCTGTTTCAGTACCTTTGCACTCTTCTAGATGTTGCTTTCTTCACATGGCTGATTCTAGTTAATTAGGGACCATATAGTGAATGGGTGACATCACAATATTACATAGTCATCAGATTTGGCTACATGACATTGCTGAGGGCAAACAAAGTCATTTGAGAGTGAGAGCCATGCTTCCTTGATCCCAGTCAAATGGAGCATAGAACTAGTTAATGCCACAGTGCTGTTCCAATCATATTTGGCTGTATGGTGCCTTTGCTGAGGGCAGCTCAGGTTGTGGGGGATGGGAAAAGGAGGAAAGGAGATTGCATGTGCAGTACAATTAACAGGTCAACATTTCTGCAGGAATAGCTGGGAAATGATTTAAAGTGCTATTTGACACTGCAAAGAAATAAATCTAGCACACTGAATAGGTTCAGCTCAAGCCTGTTCTTCTGTGCATGGGCATATCATAAAATAATGGAAAATCATTCAAAGTTTATATAAATTAAAATTAGCTGATCTCCCCTTCCTCAATCCAACATGCCTTGCAATTAATTAGTGGGGTGGGAAGAATTGTAGCTCTGATGTTGGTTAACAATGCATGAGAAAAGCATTGGAAGGAAGCTGGGTTTTTTCTGCCTGATCCTTGAATATCTTGAATACAAGATTGATGCGGGGGTGGGGAGGGGCAGTGAGGGATTGGTGGAAATGGAGATTATTTCCTCCTCTTATATATTGTGCCTTCATCTAAAATGCAAACATTAATGGTAGCCCTTTTTAGGCACCAGACTAGACTTGGGAATTCTTGCTTGGCTTGGTTATCTGTAACACTTTGGCAAAACTGAATAGCCAACATATGCAATATCTGGATGTTTACCAGCCCAGCTGGCGAAGTACGAGTACATTCTACTGCACATTAAACCCTAAAAATTGATTGTTACAGGTTCCTATGGAGTACAATCATCTACAGGAAATTGTGATCATTGCCTTGAGAAACAGATTGCTGTTGCTCCATCATATCTCCGAACTGTTCTGTCCCTGCATTCCCATGTTTGATCTTGAGGGACGCCTTGAAGAAACTGGCCAGGGTCCTTCAGTGGGGTTTGATACATTACGGGGAATTTTGATATCTCAAGGAAAGGTATTTATTTCAACGTTTTGCATTACACTAAAAAGCACTTGCTCTGAAATCAGATTATCTCAGTAATGGTATGTTGGTATGACGTACAAACTTTGCACCCTACATAACCATTGGCCTTCCCCAGCATGATGCCCTTCAGATATATTAGGCTAAACCTGCCATCATCTCCAGTAGGCACTGACAGCCTTGCTGGATGAAGGTTCTGTTTGACCACATCCTTGGACACTGGTCTGGGGAAGGAACAGTAACTGGAACAGTATGTATGCTTTTCTTCTGAGCACTGCATAACACTGAGGGACAATTTATACCTTTCTTAAAATCGTTATGGCTTTGCTTACTTGGGCAGTGTAGCCCTAGTTGCATGAGACAAGGTGACAAATAGGTGTGCCTGGCATTCTTGTACAGTTTCTGAAGACAAAATACTATATTTTTTATTACATTGCATTAATATTCCACTATTTCACCTCTTGTGAGGAACTCAGAGTAGCTTACATGGGTCCATTTTATCCTCACGAAAACCCTGTGAGGTAGGTTGGGCTGAGAGTGAGTGACTGGCCCAAAGTCATCTAGTGGGTTTCGTGTCCAGGTATGGACTAGAACCTGAATCTCCGGGGTCCCTGGTCCAACTCTAACCACCACACTAGACAGGCTTAAAGTAATAAATACTATGGATAACCCGCTTTTTATTTTGTTTTTCACTCTTTAATGTTGGCTGTTTGGTGTTGGAAAACTTTGTGCCAACAGTAAAATCCCCTTTCACCAGTTCTTGCTTCTGTGCACACAGATGACTTGGGGACAGTGATATTAAATATAGCTGTGCATCTTGGTATATAACAGTTTTGTTCACTTTCTGAAACCATTTGTGCTTGTGAAATTGGGGTGGGTGCATTTGTCTGGAACTCCTTGTTAATCAGTGGATTTAAAGTATTGCCATCTCCTTTGCACTGTTAATGGCTGCAGAGTGAACTCTGGATAGGCTTACGACTAAATTCCACTCCTTTCTCACCATGCCCACATCTCTTGCTTTTTACCTGCTGCACTAGCAGGAATCTCCTGCTGGTATAAGAATACTCTGCCAGGTAAATAGAATCAAAGAATAGTAGAGTTGCAAGGGGATGCCAAGGACATTGGGTCCAACACCCTGCTATTGCAGGACACCAATTTACACCATCCCACTCAGATGACTTTTCCAGTTTCTTTTTGAATGTCTCTAGTTTGGGAGAGCCCACCACCTCTCTAGGCAGCTGGTTCCACTGTCGTATTGCTCTGACAGTGAGAAAACTTTTCCTGATACCTAGCCTGAACATGGGTTGTCACAACTTCAGTTCATTATACTGTCCTACACACTGGTATCAGTGAGAAGAGATCTTTACCATCCTCTTTGTGATGGCCTTTGGGTACTTACACAGTGATATCATGTCCCCCCTCAGCCTTCTCTTCTCAAGCTTGGATCATTTTTGTTGCCCCCTGGATCTTCTCTAATTCTTCTGTTTCTTTCTCAAATCTTGGTGCACAGAACTGGACAGAGTATACTAGATGAGGTCAGACTAGTGAAGAATATAGGGGAGCTATTATGAGATGTTGTAGCAATCCTATCTCACGCAACAAATGTAACTCAAGGAAAGAATTATGTTCTAAAAATCTATTTTTCTGCTTTTTAGGAGGCAGCTTTTAGAAAGGTTGTACAAGCAACTATGGTGAGAGATCGTCAACATGGGCCTGTGGTAGAGCTTAACAGAATACAGGTAAGACTAGTACACTGTGAGTGCCTTGAATGTGGCAATGCTGGCCTGTGTTTTGTGCTTCAGGATTAGAGAATGATTACTTCTAATACTAATAACTTTTCCTGCCATCTCTTTCTAATTAATTTTGATGGCCACTTCTGTGTTTCAGTAATTTGGAAAACTGTAGGTTACCTAAAGTGCAAGAATTAAAGGCAATGAGAGATGTGCACAGATGTAGTATCATTGTGCTTACTTAGGTGTGGAAGAGGAACTGATGTTGCATGACTGGGACTTTATGCACACACAGCCTAATGTGTGCAGGCTCAGTTTCTGTTGGTGATACCCTTTCAAAATTGTGCAGGGTAAAACTTGGGTAGCTTGTGCTGTGGATGTGAATGATTATTTTCAAAAGTGATGACCAAGTGACTTTAGGTAGGTTGTGGTGGTGAATGCTATCCTGATCCTCCAACTTTGCATGTGTTTTGTGTGTTTATACTGGAGTTAACTCTTTATGGCTAGTTACATCTAGACACACAGAAATATACATTGTGGACCTCTCTCTCTCACACACACACACTCACTCACTCTTACTTTTTAGGTCAAAAGCAGCTTATTGTCTAGAAAATCATCTGTAGTTTGAGTTAACATACTGATAAGAGGGCATCTTATGCTATATTCAGTCAGTGGCTTGGTCTCCAAGATATGTAAACCGAAAGAGGTTCATGGAATGAACATTTCTCCTCCTTTGTTCTCCCATATAGTTGCCTGAAAAGCTTCTTGAGAAAAGTCTGGTTAATGGGGCCTAGCAGGGAAGAGTAGCAGTGACCCATAATCAGTGTTTAGGATTGCTCCACAACATTCTATTGAAGCAGTTTGGAGAGTGACAAATGGCTTCAGCAAGGGGGCTGATGGGAAACTTTCTTTCTGCGAACTCTTTGCTTATTGTAGGTTTGAAGATGTACCATATAACATCATCACACTGAGGAAATAGGTCAAATGGAAATTGTACTTTTATCCCTCACCTATGTAAGCACAAGCCTGAAAACTGCCTGAGGCAAGTCATCAGAGGTCATTCTTGAATTGTCAGTGCAGAAGAGTTGTGTATGTGGCACTGTTTTTAAAGCCCAGTAATAAGTTATGTGAGGAAAAGTATGCTTTAACTCATTTTTGTACCTTTATTCTCTCACATGATTTCCATTTGCCTTTGCTTACATAACCTGAAGAATTGTAAGATGGCCTCAAGTACAGTTAGGATTCAAGAAACAACTGTTGCATATCACATGTTACACTGCTGAAGGAAGTGGTTATGATAGGAAGTTTCATTGACGTGAAGAGTTTAATGTCAAGCCTTAGGCCAATGTGCCTTTTCAAAAGAAATTTCTTCAAAGCCTGAATATAAAGTATTGTTTGATTACACTGAGTAAAACTTGCAAAGGCAGCTTGGCTGGAGTTTTATAATAATGTGATATGGATTACCCAATCTGCCTTTAGTGCTCCTGCCTGTATTTGTGGTATGGAAGTGGAAGGGTAGAAGAATGTTAAAATGCAACACTTTGTAATATGGTTCATTGCAAAGACTGAAGACCATAATATCCTAAATGTAGAATCCAAAGAGGACCCAAGTAGAAATGGAAAACGCTTTATCCTTAAGAAAACAGAAGCATTTAAGGAACTCCTAATGCATAGTTGAATAAAGTGTCTGTCTACTTCAGTACTATCAATGCTGACCAGAATTAGCACTTCCCATGGATGTTTTGAGTCACTTTTTAAATGGAAATCTTAAGGAGCTGAACCTGGGCTCTGAATTATGTGGAAAATAAGTTCTTCATGGTCTCTGTACATCACACATGTGGGCCGCATGCCTGTGCAGGGACTGTTGTCTGCAAGATTTCCAAAGCTAGTCTCCTTCTGGTGGGAACCCCTCCCGTGATATATCTAGGAGGGGCTCCTACCATCTTCTCCAGTTCTCTTCTGACCACCATAGTGTGTGCCTTGAGGCTTTCCTCTCTCTGGTAATTCTCTGTGTTGTTCTTCATTTCCCTCCAGTTTTTACCATGTTCTTCTTAGCTTGTTCTTTGGCTCTGGTTTGTAGTTTGTTCTTTATGAAACCCCTGCTTTATTCCTCATTTTTCAACAAGCAAGCAAGCAAACAAACCTCTAACTGCCCCCTCCCCCATCATTGTTCTCTTTCAGAATGTCCCTTTCTTTTACACTTTGTTTTTCTTTCTTTCCTGATGGCACTTAAGGTGCCCTTTCAGAAATGCATATCCAATATGGGAGTTGTTTACCTCTCATGGATGGACACTCCCTGCCTCTTCTGCCTTGGTGAAGAGCACTGTGTGGAAGTCTGCCTGCACTGCTGGGCTTTAACTCAACATGCCCAGGAAAACTGAGTGGGGAGGTTCTAGGCCACTGGCACACCTGTCTACCTCACAGGCCCTTTCATCTTCCTGCCCTCCACTGGTAGCTGCAGGGGCTCCATCAATTGTCCCAGCCATGTTGGGCACACGGACGAGGCCTGCCAGGAAAGGAAGCGGGCCAAAAAGGCCAAGAAGATGGTAGAGACGCGGAAAGTCAAACGCAACAATCAGCCTAGGCGTCATTTTCCTTCAGCATCCTCTGTGCCTACGCCAGCACCAATCCTAACTCTACCTCAGCCCATTCTGGCGATGGAACTGTCAAGGATGCAGTGCTTCTCTGAAGGGGAAATCGGGATTTGCCACCATGTACTCCAGCCTGCCCACTGTCTGTAGTCTCTCCTTCGTAGACCCTGTTTTCCCCATACCTAGAGCAGCTAGCTATGATGCCTGCACCAGGCTCAGACACTGGCCCTTTGACACCTTGGATCACTGGATGCTTGCCTGTGCTCTCTCAAATCTCCAGCAATCAGTTGCGAGACCAGTCCAGATCCCTGCTGCCGACCTGGAACTAGGAGGCCTACTGGATGCCTCCACCACCACTGTCAAGCCCTGGATCCATTACTAGGAGGACCTGAGCTACCAGCCTGAAGAGTACAGGATCCCAGTTCCAGTCTTCTGTCTGCCCACTCCTCCTCATCTGCTTACCTCACCTCCCAACTGAGAATCTCCCTTGTTATTCCTCAAGGGCTATGTGTCTGATTCCAGTTCACCCCCACACAATGACCTGCTGACTTCCTTGCTGGATCAGCTCATTACAGCACAGGGACTAAGATTCCCCTCTAAAGAAGTGGGCAGCTTCTCTGAGAACATTCTCTGGGTGGCAACATAGCTTGAGCTGGATACACAGCAGCTTATTGAACCACCAGTTGATCCATTCTTAGGTGTCATCTGACTGGAGGATGTGGTGTTGGATTGTATTCCATTCCTGCCCACACTCCTTACTTCCAAGAAGGAACTATGGAAGATGCCAGCGCAGCTGCCACCAACATTGCAATGCTTGGAGGGGATGTACCAGGTCCAAGAATGGGGGATCCCTTTTTTGCTGCAACATTCCTGGCTGAATTTGGTGATTGTGGAGTTGTGGCAGGGTCGTTTGCAGTGGGAGCACTTGATCTCAGTGGAGCAAGAGGGGTTCCATTTGGATACTATGCAGAGGCACTGGGATTCCACGTATTGAACTATGAAGCCACCACGGGCCGCTATCAACTGTTCCTTTGGGAGAAGATGAGGCAATACCTCTCAGAATAATACCAGGACTTGGCCAGGGTGTTCCAGTTGGAAGCTGTTCATCTGTTTAGGCAGCCAATAAATACCACCCACCACCATTTGACTGTGACTCCAGGACCCTCACCAGCACGGTGGCAATCCCCCCCATGCCTGACCCTGGGCAATGAGTCTCTCCCAGGAGGCTTGCTCCAGGATTAAACAGCTACTGTTTGCTGGGGAGGGCCTCTTTAAGAACTGCCCAGACAAGAGGCTGGACACAACCCACCCACTGTGCCCACATTGGTGTTGACAGTTTTGATACCGGTTTTCCTTTGGATCCATTTTGGATCTGTATCTATCCAGCCTTCTCCCTGATTCTGAGGCCACAATGTTGGTCTCGAGAACTGGTGGAAATAGTGGGAGCCCCTCCTAGATATACCAGGGGAGGGGAGAAGCTCTCATCAGAATGAGTCTAGCCTGGAAATCTTCCTGACAACAGGCCCTATGCAGGTACAGAGCCTATATGTGTGAATGCACAAATGACCACTCAGTGAACGTCAGTTACAGGTAAGCAACTTTACTTCATAAGGAACTGTCCAGAGGACCCGCAAAACTGGAAGCACAGTTCTTAAAATCTCCCTATCGTAGGTTTAGGATTATTATGCTATACTTTTGCTTTCTTAGGTTAGTCATTTTCTGCATGTAGATTTTGGCCCTTCATGAATTTTTCCATAATATGTGCACATCTTCAGACACACCTGCTGAAGTGAGCTATGCATTCCATTGTGTTTATTTTTTTATTTTCTTAACCAGCGTGTTTCTTTATGATTAAAGGTATTTTCATACTGCCAATTAAGCTTTAAGCATGGCAGTTTGCTAGCCTGCATTGTAATCAAGTGTGCTTATCTGTTGCTGCCAGGTGAAACGTTCTAGAAGCAAAGGAGGATTAGCTGGTCCAGATGGCACAAAATCTGTTTTTGGACAGATGTGTGCTAAAATGAGCTCGTTCAGTCCAGATAGTCTTCTTCTACCTCATCGTGTTTGGAAAGTCAAGTTCGTTGGTAAGGAGTTTTTTTACAGGTCTAATTCTCCAATAGTTGAGTCATCTTTTTCGCTTTGATAATTTTGCAGTAGAAAGGAGACAAGAAGAAATGTCAAAAATGTACAAGCAAAGAGGTTTTTTCCCCTAAGCAATTATATTAACATTTTATATAGTTATTAGTCAAAATGGTTCTATGCTTGTCATTTTCAAATAAATAGAAAGGCATTTCAGCTAAAAAAATAACTGTAAAACGTCAAGTTCGAGTGAATCTAAAAATGGAACCACTTAATCCAGTTGTTCTAGATAAAGTGGCTTATGATTTGTATTTTAATTTGTGCTGATGAAAAGACTAAGTAGAATTTCAGATATAATGTGAAATAATTTAATTCAATACTATATCTTCATTTGTATAGGTTTGCTGAAATAAATTATTAATATTGTAAAGTTGCCCTTGTGTAATAGGTTGTTTTGGTGGACATTTCTTTTTCTTTTATTTATGCTACCTTGGGCCGTACGGGGAAAATATATTTCTCTTAATGTTTATGGTTTTTGAAAGATCAACATCTCTAGAATTGTGATTAAGTGGAAATGTGTTCTTTTTAATAGACAGTGTTGATGGTACTGACTGTCTATTTCTGTAGTGTTTGAGTGCATACTGGTAGGCATAATGCATTTTTAATGACCAATAAATATTTTGAAATACATGGCCTGTTGTGCCCCTTGAGACTAGCTCGATGAGTGGCAAAATAAGCACAGTTGGCAGCTATTTATTTTGCACTACATCTAATGTTTTTTCTAGACATGGTTGTAAAGTAGCTTTTAAATTGATCCATCATTAATGTCGATGTTCCCACAAAATATCCTCTCCTGCTTGCTTCTAGGTGAATCTGTGGATGACTGCGGTGGAGGCTACAGTGAATCGATAGCGGAGATGTGTGAAGAGCTTCAGAATGGACTTACCCCACTTCTGATCGTGACTCCCAATGGAAGGGATGAATCGGGAGCAAACAGAGATTGTTTCCTTCTAAACCCTGCAGCAAAGTCTCTGTTGCATATGAACATGTTTCGCTTCCTAGGTTATTTTCACATAATGGCTTTATAAATTGTGCAAACCATTAATTTTACAATACATATTAATTTATTTTTTCTTTGAAATCACCTAGGTGTTTTGCTGGGCATTGCTATTCGGACTGGAAGCCCACTGAGTCTCAACCTGGCAGAACCTGTATGGAAACAGTTGGCAGGAATGAATTTAACAATCGCTGATCTGAGTGAGGCAAGTGTAAACTTATATTCATTCATGTTAATATTAGTGAAGTGTAAGGTCTTGCTTGGCTCTGCTCTCAGTACTGTTGCAAGAGAGTTCTATTTATCAGTAGAAATATGCTCAGTATTCAGCTGCATAAGATGCTACTTTTCACTCCTGATGATGGAGTTGGTAGGAAAAGAGGAAAGGTAGGGTATGTGTAAAGTGAGTCAGAGATAGGCACACTCAATATTAAGTTACTCTGAAAATATAATAGATGACCTGTGCATAACAGTGCAAGCGTGTATACTTACGCACTGTGTTTACTAGGATTTATTTTCTAGGAAGAACATTTGTAATGGCAAGCTACATTTGCTTACTCCTAATCCATAACCTGATACAAGCTCAGTGATTAGTTTGTTCACATACTTTTGAATTCCTGGCCTGCCACAGAATTCTGAAAAACCCTCAGTTAAACTGACTTGGATCAAGGATTGCTTCTGTCTGTCTGTCTTTTTTAGAATTATTTCTGAACAACAACCCATTTATTCAAAGGCATTAAAATCAAGTGCCCACAGTGCCATAATTAGCAAGTAAACTAGGCAGCACAATCAATCAGGGAAGACCAGGGTAAAGAGTTGTGTCCTTAATTGTAGCCTAAAGCTCACCGCAGTTGGCACCTGCCCAATACCAGAGGGGAGGCTTCCATTTGAGGGCACTACTGTGGGGAAGGCTAGCTTCTGGGCAGCCACAGCCTTGAATATTTCTTCTTGTGATTCTACCACTAGTGGCTTTCTGGGTAAAGATTTTGGCAGTTGTACATACAGTTCTTGAGTTCCCTGGATGTAACTCATTGAAAAAGAGGTGCCCTGTGAAATATCTATGTAATATTTTACTACTCCCTTTCCTACTTCTATTTTCCTTTTCCTAGTACTATATTTTCATAAGCTTATTCAAGAACTTTCCTCCAAAAATTATTGTCCTGTGTGATATAAAGCCTTAAACAAACAAACAAATAAATAAAATTCTTACCATATTCATGCTGCTGGTGTCTCCCTCAGGGACAGTCCATCTTCTAATTCTCCCCTGTGAAGAATTTTCAGCTTGGTATTTCAGTTGTACGTAAAAATTTCTCCAGCTAGTCTTAAGCAGCACTATGCTATGTCCCACCTCAAGTGTGTATAAATGCTTTCAGAACCATAATAGTATCAATGAAATCTCTGCACAACTTCCATGTTGGATAAATAAATATTTCATACAAAACACATTACTTGGATTTGTTTATGTTTGAAAGGTTGATAAGGATTTTATTCCTGGACTTATGTACATCCGAGACAATGAAGCTACTTCTGAAGAATTTGAAGCCATGAGTCTGCCTTTCACAGTGCCAAATGCAAGTGGTCAAGATATTCAGCTTAGTTCCAAGTATACCCATATTACACTGGATAATCGAACTGAGTATGTGAGGTTGGCAATAAACTACAGGTATGTGTAATAATGTCCCGCTTACGGTGCAGTGTTGTTGAGATAAAAATTATTTATTTATTTAGAAAATGTCTATGCCGCCCCATTCGCCAAAGCCTCGGGGCGGCTCACAACATAAATCAATTAAAATAATATAAATGGCTTTGCCTCATTTTCAGTAAGCCCTACTGAAATGGCTACTACAATCATTCCGTTGTCTTATTTGTACATCAAAAAATTACCCAAGCATTGGGACAAAAGAAAGTGAATCTGATGTTGATTGAGAAATGATAGGTAGGTAGTTGCTGAGAATTAGAATGTGACTTAGTGTCCTGTCTGTACAGTTTCCAACACAGGTGGTGATGGGAATAAAGCCCTGCATCCTTTGTATTATTTCCAGATCACCAGGCATGACTAAATATCCTTGGAATCATAGTACAGTTTATTATAAAGACGTTCCCCAGATATCTTTGATGACAATGGAAATGGAAAATTTGCCAATTTCTTTGGCAAATCCATAGTATTACTAGATCCATATTATTACTGACACCATGTTTCTGCTGACTTCATGAATGTGTATATTTTGCAGACTTCATGAATTTGATGAGCAAGTTGCTGCAGTTCGGGAAGGGATGGCTCGCGTGGTCCCTGTTCCACTTCTTTCACTTTTCACAGGATATGAACTGGAAACAATGGTGTGTATGTGCAGCTGTGATTTCTTTAAAAAAAACCTGCAGCTCATACTTGAAACATTTGGAACTGTGTTACAAAAAAGTTATAGCCCATCTTTTTTCTTTTCAAGAAACTCAAAGCAACTTACATAATTCTTTTTCTCTTAGTCTTATCCTAACAACAATTAACCTGTGAGGTAGGCTGGGCTGAGAGTCTGTGACTAGCCCAAAGCCAACCAGTGAGTTCCATGGCTAATTCAGATCTCCTGAATCCCAGTTCTGCACTCTTCACCAATATACCAATTGCAGTCTCATTAGTGGCTGGCAATTGAGATTGCTACAGTTATATAATTGACTGAAAACTGTTACAGGATTGTTTTGTGCATTAACAAATGCGAATTGAATTAGGGGCCTGGTCACTCACATGCAGTGGGATAGACAACTGCTGTCATAATTGGCAGAATGGAATTGCATTAGCTTGATTCATCTTTTATACTTCCCCATCAAGCGAAAGAGTTATTTTCTTTTTGCCCTGCTTCCTCTGATTTGTGCATTATACTTCTACTATTTAATACATTTTTAAAAATAACAAACGCCTCTAAAAATGTACTTGTTTATATGTATGAACAGGTGAAGGAAGTGACTAAAACAAAGAAGCTGGTAGGAATGAGAGCAGCAAAGCTTTCTCCATAGTGTGCAACTTCTAAACCCCCCAAAAAGGAAATGGTTATCTCAATATCAGGAAAATTGCAGAACTTGAGAAATACAAATAATTAGGCTAGTTTCCAGAAAATGCTGTGATCCTCTAGGTCAGGGGTCCTCAAACTTTTTCAACGGGGGCCAGTTGAAAGGCGGTAGCGACGAGTGTGGGAAGGTGAGGCGGGGGTGCCTGCGCGGCGGTGAGGTGGCGGCAGGCACACACAAGGGGGCAGTGGGTGCACACGGCGGCGGCTTGCTCACTCAGAGATCTCCCAGTGAGTCCAAAGCCATCTCGGAGCGAGCAAGCCGACGCCTCGCCGCCCGCACAGTGAGGCGGCAGTGAGTGCACACGTGAGGGGAGGCAGATGGCAGCGGGTGCAGGGGGTCCTAAGCCTCTGAGGCGGGCCGGATAAATGGGCATGGCGGGCCAGATCCAGGCCATGGGCCATAGTTTGAGGACCCATGCTCTAGGTTTTGGTATTAAGTTTCAATCATTATCTATTTTGTTGACCCTGAAGTCCATGTCCACTTTAAATGATATAGAAGTTTAGACAACTGCTTTTTAGAAGAAGAATTTTACTTTAGGAAGGGGGGCTTTCAGACTAAGAGGCAACATTAGAAAAAATAACTTCAAATGTACAATTTGAGTATCTCAAATCATTCAGTTTTTAAAAAGCTCAGATATTTACCTTTTTAACTTGTTCATCAGAAGGGAATTCCCCCCTTCCCCTCCAAAATCCCTTTGTTGTCTTTGCTCCCAGTATTGGTCCCAGGGCCCATTTAATACCTATAAATCACTACTTGGATTTACATAGAAATTTAAGTATTGCTGTTCCCCTTTCTAGTATTTGTTTATGTGTGTCACTCTTTTCCTAGCTGACTGTTCCCATCTCTTGTGTGCCTTTTTGGCAGCAATATTGTTATAGATTGTCCTTTCCACCAGATTATCTCCCCCAGCTTCATATGCACTTGCGTAAACACACTCCATTTTAATTCAGATATATATGCACAACTTTAAATTCTGAATATGGAACATATTGGCTATTGAGGAATGAAGATGGGTCAGGCAGAACTGAATAAAGAAAGACTATTTTGGCCTAGAAACACTGGTTATTCACTGCAGGCAGTCTGCAGGTCTGGTTTAATTCTTTTAAAGACCCCAGCAAATTCACAATGTATCTTTCCTAATCCATGGCAGTATCAAGTATGCACATCACAATTGACCTTTTAGCATTACAGAAGACAATTCATTGTCCTTGGATGCTACAGGATGTCCAGTTTTACTGTGCTAAAAATGTGTATTAGTTAACATAACTTAGTAATAATATTTTCACTGAATTACTGCTAAAAGGTCACGAGAATTAAAGACAGAAATTAAAGGAGAGATAACCAAGCAGATGGAGATTCAAAAGCCTCCAGAAAGGCTGGAACACTAGGCTGAATATAACAGAGATAAATGCAAAGCTTTTGCATTTAGATAAACAAACCAAAGATGCAAGTACAGGATGTGGGAGACCTGGCCCAGTAGTACTTCATGTACCAATGGTCTTAGTGGATCACAAACTGAATATGAGCCACAGGTGCAATGTAGCAGCTTAAGAAAGCTAATGTATTCTTGGGCTCATTGTCCAGATAATGGAAAGTAATAATTCAGCTCTACTCTGCATTTGTCTGATTGCATTTATACTACTATGTCCAGTTCTGGGCAACCCATTTTAAGAAGTACATTGACAAGTTGGAGTCTAGCCTGGAGAATAACTAGATTGGTAAGAAGCCTGGAAACCAAGTTCTGGATGGGTTATTTCATCTTGGAGAAAAGAAGATTAAGGGAAGGCATGACAGTGGTCTTCAATTACCTTAAGGGCTTTAAGTCATGCAGAAGATGGAGCAGAGTTGTTCTCTGTTGCTCCAGAGGCAGCCTTGGAAATTGCAGAAAAGCAATTTTGGTGCAATAACTTTCCTAATAGTGTGAGTGGTTCAGCATTGAACAGATAGATTACTTTGGGAGGTGGTGAGTTTCCCTTTGCTGGAGATATTTAAACCAAGTCTGGATGTCTGTCTGTTGGGGATGATGCACCCTGCATTGCAGAGCCTGCATTGGACTAGGTAATATTTGAGATCACTTCCAACTCCATGACTGTATGAAAATCACCCACGACAGATTCTTCAGTACCTTTTTTCTCAGTATCCTCCTTTTTCCAGGTTTGTGGGAGCCCAGATATCCCCCTCCATCTTCTGAAATCTGTGGCCACTTATAAAGGGATTGAGCCTACTGCTTCTCTGATACAGTGGTTCTGGGAGGTGATGGAATCCTTTTCCAACACAGAACGTTCTTTATTTCTGCGCTTCGTATGGGGCAGAACCAGACTTCCTAGAACAATCGCGGATTTCAGAGGCAGGGACTTTGTCATCCAGGTAAGAACTAGAGAGCTTGGGATGATTGAGAGCTTGGGACTGGTTGTAACTAGCTCAAATTAATTTCCACTTGGTGATATCATGTGATTCAATAACAATCCTCGCTACAGAAATGCTTCTGTGTGCCATAGGTGCCATTTTCCATTTTTCTTATACTTTCTGTTTAATGTTGCCAAAATGCACTAGCTTGTTCCAGAACTAACATTAAAAGACTTTGCTTGGTCTTATGCTTTTTCTAATCAATAGGTGACTTGTATTTTAATTGAAAAACAGTTGTCTGTTTTGAAGTGAACATAAATATTATTATTAAGGATTATACATTTTCATGTCAGTGGCTTAAGCAAGCCAGTTAAAATAAAGCTTGTGAGATAACTTAGGCAATAAAAGCTCTTTTTAAAAAACAAACCCATACCCAATGTGTTTAAGGGAGATACACAATAGTAAATGGACAGCAACAGCAGGTACAAATTTTAAAGTTTTTCTATTTTATTTGGAGGAAACAGAAAAGTTAAGTTTGCAATCCTATACTCATTCACTTTATAAGTCCTGTTACATGTTAACTGGATTTTCTTCTGAATAGATGTGAATAGGACTGCACAATAAATCATAAGGTATGATGTCATAAGGTACAATGCGCCAATGCTGTTAGCATTTCAGCGCCAAACAAAGACTCACCGTTTTTCCAGTTATTTTAACAATGGATTTTAATGGCTTTCTGGTTTTAAAATTGACCCCGTGTTGGTTTTAGTTGATAATAGTTCAAATTGTGTTTAGTTCAAATTTAATGTTTTATATTATATTTTAGTTTGATATATGATCTTTATATTTGGACTGCATTGTTAATATGTTTTGAATATGTTGATTTAATCTAATTGGTTTTAGAATGTTGTATTGTTTCTATATTGTGAGCCATATAAGAAGCCCAGGTATGGGCTATTTGCAGCAGCATTTAAATCCATCAAATGAATAAATAAATGTAAATATGGCATGCTTTTGCATTGAAGAATCCAATGACATTTAAACATTCTTTCTTTTTTTCCGATCTGACAGGTTCTGGATAAATACAACCCACCAGACCACTTTCTTCCTGAGTCATATACATGCTTCTTTCTGCTGAAGCTGCCCAGGTATTCTTGCAAACAGGTGCTAGAAGAAAAACTGAAATATGCTATTCATTTCTGTAAGTCTATAGATACTGATGACTATGCTCGAATAGCATTGACGGGAGAGCCAACTGCTGATGATAGTAGTGATGACTCTGACAATGAAGATGCAGACTCTTTTGCTTCAGATTCGACACAAGACTATTTAACTGGCCACTGAGCGGGATGCCAGAGATTGATGCTACAAGCACTGAGGCAGAAGGCCACAAAGCAGCATATCAGCAATGTGCAGTTTAGTGAGCAGGATACAGAGGCATTTAACCAGAGAACTAATTATTGCTGAACAAGGGGAGCTTGTGTTATTCATTGTAGGAATGATGGCAGATAACTGATGGCTGATACTTTCTCTAGAGTGAATGGGTGCCATAACTGGGCATTGAGCATCTATTTTGATAGCTGGAGGTTCCCCTCTCCCCCTTTATGCTGCACTGCAGGTAGAACTTTGTGTTTACTGATGTGTTGTACATGTTTATAAAATATTGGTAGTGTGGAATTAAAAAAGGAAATCTTTTAAATTGTGGGTGCAATAGATTTTTTTTTCAAATTAAGTGTCGTGTTCTTTGCATCTTCTTGATTGTATATTGGAACTACTGTGCAATGACTCAATAGTATTATAAATATTTCAATTAAATTTAATAGCTGTTTTGTTTATTAAAAAACTTTTTGGAACACTCAGTTATCAGTATTCCTTAAACATTCATCAATAGATAGTTAAGCAACACCTCATTAAGCTCACTCTACCCTCCATTGTCTATATTTTAGTTCTATATATATAAAATGTATCTTGAATTGATAATTTTCTGTGAACAACAGAATTCCTAACATGGGAAGTATACTGTACATAATTGTGCCATGTATATGCAAAAATTATAATTGCCCTCTGAATAAAACATCTGTCACAAACAGTTTAGTAGGGCTTTTTATGGTAACAAATATTCAAAGGGATTTTGTGACTTCCCAGCTTCTTCACTAATTCTGGGCTGGGGCTGTCTATTCTGGCATAGGGCTTGGGAACCCTCCTTTCACCTCCTTGACCAGCCCTGTCTGGCAGCTGGCATTTGGCATGGAAGAGTGCTGCTGATGTTCCTGAGGGGAGGTGGCCTTCCATTCCTGGCAGAGCATTCTCAGGCTTGCTTGTCCTCATGCAGAGCAGGAAAGCAGCTAGTGTTGAACCACAAGAGGCTGGTGAGAACATCTCTGCATATTTGGGCTGCATTTTTATGTCATCTCCCCACCAGCTGATCTGGATGGGACTAAAACAGCAATTGCTTTGCCGAAGTGACCACCCCTAACCTTAAGCCCTATGCTTTCTGTAGGGCCTCAAAGCAGGCAGACAGCAAATTATTTTAAAGTATTTTTACTATAAAATTCAACAAGACAAGAAGAAAACATAGCAGCATTGATTTGAATCTATCAGTTTCAGTTCATGCATATGCAATGTGTGTGTGTGTGAGAGAGAGAGCGAGAGCACAGCTTTCTAAGAATTATACAAAAACTTCAACAAAGGCAGACAAAATATCCATATATGTATACAAGTGGCAAATATATCACTTATTTGGGTGTTAAGTGTTTTTTTATTCCTCGATCCATTGTATTACAGAAGGTGAACATTTATCCTTTCACTGTTGTAATATCAGTTTTTTTAGCTATCAAAAAGTCACAGAGAATCCATGTGTCCTCTAGTAATGAGTTGACTTAGTCAAACCCTTATTCAAGAGATGTGGTCGCCAGTATACTTGGAAAAAGCACTTTTACTGGTGACGTTATAACCTGTAATCCATAAAAACTTCAGATACAGAGGCTTGTGTAACAGCAATCCGTTGACTAGGCAAAATGGCAGTGTCCAATTCCCTATTGGATTCCTGTTTAAGACTTGGTATATCGTATTTACTTAACTACAAGAAATACTTAACACATGAATCATGACTCAGTATAACTGATCAGCCTTAGTAAGTGCTTCCAATAATGAGATATTGAAGCTGCAAAAATAACAAAGCCAAACCTAGATTCTCACAAGTTTTGCAATTGAGAATGACAGGCAAATTGTCTTTGGCACACATAGGTGAGAATGAAATTAGCACTCACTAATTTATCTAAAGTAAAGATAAACTTAGCTGTCTAAATCAATTACAAAATATTTTCTTAACCATTTTGAAAATTTGGATTGCCCCATAGACTCAATTTAACATAATGAAATGGATCGAAAGGTAACTGATACGACATCATAACCATATGTGTCTTAACAGCCATAACCTTGGGAAAGAACCCTGTTTATTTTAATAAGCTGAGAACCTAATCACATCCATTTGGAGAGAGGATCAGGACAAGAAGATTCCAAAACTGACCAAGGTGGAAAATCTAAGTGGAAAAGATCCAGCTTTAGTACAAGTCAATGAATAGAAATTGCATCCTTTTCAAGAATACTTCTAGTGGCTGGACAATCTTAATGTACTAGAATTTCTGTGACTGCTTGAATAGGAGACCTGATTCTAACCTATTTTACCTCAAACCATTTTCCACTGAAATGCATTACAGTTCATTCCTTGAAAAGTTCTTCACCTTCCACAGACTGTAGGAACTTGACTTTTCTTGAATACGTGGAAATTTGTAGTTGCTAACCTTTTTGAACCCATGGGCACATTTGGAAATGGGGGGAACTTCTGTAGCTCCACCACAAGATACGTCCCATGGTAGATTTGGCTGCTCACATATTGTCTGTCATGTAGGCCTGACTAGTCAATTGTGAGCTAAAGATATCCTGGGTGAGAGAAATAGCAAGGCTAGAAAAGGAGAGAGAGACGACTGCCCCCTTCAAAATGATGTATTTTGAAAAGGAGGGGGAGGAAAGGAGAACTTCATGGGTGCTATTAGAGATGTCGGAACTCCTGTGGTAGGCACTATTGCATCAGTATATCTTCTTGGATGCAGCCCTCCAAAACATTCTTTCTAGTATATGAGCTAATACATGGGTCCTCAAACTACAGCCCGAGGGCCAGATATGGCCCGCCATGCTCATTTATCTGGCCCGCCTCAGAGCTTTTGGATTCACTCAGAAAAAACTATCTCCGAGCGAGTCCAAAAGCTCTGAGCCAGTGCAGGCATTATCCAAAACTGAGCAGAGCTGGTGCATGCGCCAATTGTAACAGCTCAACTGTGTATGCGCTGGCCTCCCCCCCTCCCCCCCACCACTTGCACGCATATACAGAGCGGGAAACAGAAGAGAGGAGGGCAGAAGAGAGAGAGACGAAGACGCTAAAAAAGGAGGGAAGGTAAGAAAAATTTAAATTTTAAAATTCATTTTTAAGTATGTTTGCCACATCCGTGTGCAGCACATTGAGCAGCTGCCCCTGGGCTCGGCAAGGCAGCTGCAGCTTGCCTAGAAAAGGCCGTGGTGGAGGTGTGGAAGCTGCGGCCTTCTCTGGGCAAGCTGCCACCATGCTTCTTTCCCCCACGGCGGGGAGAGGTGGGAGGTGCCCCGTTCAGACAGCCGCTTGCCTCCCCTCGCCTCGGAAAAAAGTTACCTCCCACCTTGTGGCCCTCTCCTGGGCAGAGGAGCCGCCCTGTGCTTGCCTCTCCAGCCTCCTGCTCCCTTGGAACTGGGGCGGCGGCAAGGACTATAATTTTCATTATGCCCAACCAGCATGGCCAATGGAAGTTGTAGTCCAATTCATCCGGACAGTACCAGTTTTGGAAAGGTTGCACTTAAAATATGGTAGTCATTAGCTCTGCATCCAAATACAGGCATTGTGTATTGTGGGAATTGTTCTGGGCTGATTTGTTTCAAATACTGGCATTAACAGTATTTATCCTTAGTATTTTTGCTTCATTCTTTGTAAATGCCAGTTGCAGCCATCAGCTTCATTATGCAAAATACTATATTTAGTGCCTTGGTTGTGTTGTAGCTATGTCCCTTGAATATGGACATGCTCTTCCCCAACTCATCTTGGGCTTCTGTTGCAGCCTGGGGGAACAGAGGAAACATCTTTTCAATTTTCTGTACCCATTTCAGTCTGGCTTCACACCCGGGTATGGTACTGAATCTGCCTTGGTCACCCTGTATGACCTGTGAAGGGAGAGAGACAGGGGGAGTGCATCCCTGTTGGTTCTCCTGGACCTCTCAGCACCTTTCAATACCATCGACCATGGTATCCTTCTGGATAGGCTAGCGGGATTGGAAGTTGGAGGCACTGCTTTGCAGTCGTTCCGCTCCTACCTCGACGGCCGATTCCAGAAGGTGGTGCTGGGGGACTATGGCTCTGTGCCATATGCACTGGTAACTTCCCAATTAGACTTATGTAACGTGCTCTATGTGGGGCTGCCCTTGAAGATGGTTCAGATACTTCAATTGGTGCAAAACAGAGCTGCCAGGCTGCTGACAGGGACTGGGCGTTCTTCTCATATAACCCCAGTCCTCCATCAGCTCCACTGGCTTTCCATTGAAGTCTGGGCCCAATTCAAGGTGTTGGTTATCACCTATAAAGCCCTCAATGGCTTGGGACCTGGTTATCTACAGGAACGCTTGTGTCCATATATGCCCTCCTGCCCCTTGAGATCGGCGGCAGAGGCTCTCCTCCGGGAACCCTCCGTGAAAGATATTAGGAGGGTGAGAACCTGGAGGAGGGCCTTCTCTGCAGTGGCGCCCCATCTGTGGAATGAGCTCCCTAGAGATGTTTGCCTAGTGCCGTCGTTATTTTTTGGCACCAGGCCAAGACCTTTTTATTTAAAAGCTATTTTAATTGTTAACTTAGGAAATGTATTTATGGGATTTTTAGGTATATGCCGAGATGCTTTCGGTTTTTTAACTCTAATTGTACAAATTGTTTATTTATGTTTGTTTATTATTGTTGTAAGCCGCCCCGAGGCTTTTTGCGAATGGGGCGGCATAAAAATGGTTTAAATAAATAAATTTTTAGATTATTTTTAAAATTTTAATTAATTTTAATTAATTTTAATGTGCAGTGTGCATAGATATTTGTTCATATATTTTTCAAACTATAGTCCGGCCCCGCAACAGTCCGAAGGACAGTGAACTGGCCCCCTGTTTAAAAAGTTTGAGGACCCCTGAGCTAATACAATCACCACCTGAGGCTGTTATGCTTCTTTGCATGCCATAAGAAAGGAACCATAAACGTCCATCCTCAAAAGTTCTAGTGTGGAGTGGTCATAGCTCTTATAATTAAAACAGAGTGAGAGAAAGTGTGATTGAGAATATGAATGTGACAATCAAAGGCACAAGCATGAGCCTGTAGCCTGTGGCTTATTCCTTTTGACTGTCTGAATTGTCAGCATTCGGATTATATATTCCAAGTCTATTGGCATCTGCTGAAGGCTCACCTCCTTTAGTATGGACCAGTTACTGCACTTACACTGTTGAATGGGGTTTTTTATATTATATATTTTACATGTTTTATATATTTTTGTGCTTTTATATATTTTACTTTCCACTTGTTAGGGCTAAAGGTTGTTTCTCCTTCTTCCAGGCAGGTTCTGTGCCTGTTCTGAAGGCTGAGTGGAAACCCTGGTGCTTTTTGTTAGTGCCTTAGCTATCAACCAGGAGGAGGCATTTCCTAAACATATAGATCTCTCCTCCCCATGCTTGACCACCTGAGAATTGAAATTGATGCTAAATTCAAGTGTTTCCTTTCTAAAGAATTGCTTAGTGTCTATAAACAAACTAGTGTTGTTGCTCAGCTAAAATATCAAGGCCACGCCTCATCCAAGTTCATTGCTGGGCCAAATTCCAAAGCCAGTTTTGGACTTCAGCTGTGGATTTGGGAAACTTTGCCCTTATTTTTTCTACTGCTACAGCAGGGGCGTGCAACTTTGCACACTAGATGCTTTGCCCTACACCTTCAAGTCCTAGTGAACAAGGGAATCGTTCACCAAATCATCAGGAGGACACACTTTGCTCACTCCCGTGGTATATCAATTATTTTATTGTTTCTAAAATGAGATCTGGGTGTGGGCTTCTGTTGGAAGAAGTTACCTTTGAAGGTTTTTATCTGTAAGCCAAACTCCTTCAAAGCTTTCCCATACAGGTCACCTGATTAACATCATCTAGGTTTATTCAGATAAACAGCTTAGGTATGAAAAAGCCCATTCCACATATTAAATATGCTTAGTCCATGATAGCATACTCATATGGCAAAACCACTACTTACTTACCTTCTAGTTCATCCTGTATTTCAGTATATTCCATGAAGAGCTGAGCTATATTTGTCATATCTGTACTGTGTAGAGCATTATGTACAGCATTTGTATTTACTGAGCTGGTATTTCTGAATTCACACTTTCAACAATAGTTCCTCTTGATTTTCCATCTAGCACTGGAATATTTTTGGCAAAGGAGACTCGAACTGCTGTTCTGATGAAGTGAGGTACTGTTTCATTTCGATTTATCCCTTAAGACAGGCCTTCATTCCAACCATTCTTTTGAGAGAGAGTTGATCGGAAGTCCAATGCACTTGGTTCTGTAGTAGAATATGGCAGTATCAAGGGAGGTGGATGGACTTGCTGTTGCAACCGCGCTGTCACTTCCTGTCACCGTGTTCCCAGTGAATGTCAGCTAGTGGCTTAGCACATTTTTCTAATTAACTCTGAAAGACCTAGCCAAAGTGAAGTTAAAGTAGGTTTATGAATAAATAAACAGCTGGGTGAGAATCCACTCTAAAATGCTGGAATTTCAATATGTGTTAATGATAAAAAGGTGTTTTTAAGGTGCTGGCATGAATTCTGGGAACTCATGCATACACAACTCAACAGAATTTATCAGCTGCCTGTCAAAGCCGTGATTGTAATGCTTTTTATCTAAGGCTGTCTCAGTGAAGCACACTTTCTGGTCAATTAAAATTCAGCATTGTTGAAAAATAAAAAGGATTCCTTGATTATTTTAAAAGCAGAACAGGAACAGCATATTAATCTTGGAAAAAGTTCCTCTTTTTTATTGATAGAACTTGCCTTATCTTCAAACAAAATGCCTTATCACATTCTAAAAGGTTAATCTTTAATTTGGGTTCATTGACAAAGTTCTGCTTTAATAATTCCTGCCTTGTTCAGTTTTGGCACACTACGGTGGGTTTCCTAAGAATTCTTTTAAAGCTTGCTAATCAGTGCCTGTCCTTTGACTTGTCACCCTGTAGGATTATTTTGTAAAAAGTTGTCCTACTTTTACTAGGCTAACTGAAGCCATACAATAAAGTTTTCATTAAAAATCTTAGATTATTACATTCTGTGCTTGCTCGCTCGCTCGCTCGCTCGCTCGCTCGCTCTCTCTCTCTCTCTCTCTGTGATCACTATAAGGGCAAATTCCTATTTTTTAAAAAACTGCATTAACTTTTTAAAAGCAATGCCTCCTTAGTTTCAGACTTGCAAATAAATCTTCTAGGCTTTAAATGTTGTGAGCGCTTTGCTGAAAAATCCTGGAAACAAAGGAATGTTAACGTGGGCATGCCACAGAAGAGAGAAAACTGAAAATTGGTAGCCATTGGGTCAGCAGCAGATGTCCCAATTGGAAGTGGTCTTGTTAAAAGCCAGTCATAACATTGCCTTGCTGGATTAGCTGAAAAATCCATCCAATGCAGGCAGCAGGCCCCAGGAATGGTCAATTGCAAGGCATGATGGTTGTAGCTATTATCTGTTTGCAGCATCCAGTAATACTCTTGCAACACAGGGGACCTGTCTTGATTAGCATGGCTAATAGCCTTTGATCATGGCATTTTCTATTGATTGACTTGTGCTAGGATGTATTTGCTCTTGTCTGTCTTGAGTGGTCACTCAGTTTATGGAATGGCTTCTGGAAGAAAGGTTGCATCCTTCATTCTTTGTACTGAAGTCTTCATAAAATATGCCTGAACTTTATATTACTATTATGGCTATAGAACTTTTGGTTGGCCTCCATTAATTTACAACCCTTTCAGAGAGGTGAGGTACCATGGAGGTTGTAATCTAACCACATCTGAGGGCCACAGGATGCCTGTCCCTGCTAAATACAGACCACTTCTTTCAAACTCTTTCTTTCCCTGAATGGCTCAGAATTTTAGCAGATGTTCCCCTTCTTTTCTACCTTCCATTACAGTTCTGACAGAGTCAAGGCATGGACCTGTTGATTATTCTTAGGTTGCTCAGTAAAAGTACCACATTCCTTGAAAATACAGTGATACTAGCAGTGCCTTTCCTGATCTAATGTCCTCCATATATGTACTGTTGTTGTGCTCTGAAGTTCTGCAGCACTGGCAGACCACATGTTCTCAAGCTTGTTATTTATGACCTAGTATTTTCTATTTTTGTCCTTCAAGTCCCTAGAGTGGCAACTGAAGTTACTGTCAATTGCTAAATTATTCTCTTACCAGTACAAGTTATACAGTTGTGTGTGTGTGTGTGTGTGAGAGAGAGAGAGAGCTGTGCTGCAATAAGATGCTTAAGAGGAGAAGATGTGTTTGTAGGGATGATGATGAGGAGAAGATGACTTTGTGGAACTGAGGGAAAGGACTGCGGAGCAAGCTCAAAAAGATGATTTGGGATTGAGGACAGTTCTGGTCCTTTGTACAGATTATGGGCAGTGGCTGAGTGGTTACAGCAGGTTCTGAAATAGGAAGAATGGACAATCCTATTAGCACTGTGCTCTCTTTGAGAGAGAAAAACATTCTTTAATTGGAGGAACTTGTTTAATGGAGAGGTTCATTCTTCTGGTTCACTTCAGTTCAACCTATTGAGATAGATACAGAATGAGCTAGCTGAATTCGCATTGATTTAAATGGGAATGCCTACTAAACTAATGTACAGCCTATCCAATGCATGTCTGCTTACAACTAAGTCCTGCTGAGTTCAGTAAGAGTTACAGTACAATCTGTACATAACTACTCCCACTGAGTTAAATGGAATTTGCTGCCTGGTGTATGTGTATGTATATAGGACTGGAGCCTTAAGGAGTTTTCAAATTAGTCTTTCATCTAGTCTTTCTCCTGCCTCATTCATTGAATTTTATGACGGGTCCAAATGTCATGGTTTCCACATAAAGCTCATTTTCCCATTGCTTTTTTCCTTGCCACAAATTCTGTCACACTACATTGCTGCCCGTTGTCTTTTGACTGGGAGCAAGTGGAAGCAATGGAAGCACCGTTACTCCCAGGAAAGTGCAGTACAGGATGGTAGACTTAATCTAGACCCAACCCTTTGATTAAACTGTTTTATTATGAACCTCTAGGAGAACTTTACACTGACATGTGTCACAAATCTACTATCTATCTATCTATCTATCTATCTATCTATTATTTATAACTTTTCTAGCCTGTTCCTTACTGAAGTCTTGGGATGGTTCAACAATACAAATAATAAAATAAAATACAGCGTCCTAAAAATTCAACTAACAATAAAACCCCAATTAAAATAATAAGATCTTAGAACATTGGGAAAGATCTTAAAACAATGGGTAATTACAATAAACAAAAACACAGGACTCACACTGATACTGACTTTTGGCCATACACACAGTACTATTTATGGCAATGGCTGTTGAATGCTTCAGGCAGTGGTTATTCACAAGCTCAGCTTTTACCTCAGATCTTTTTTTAACAAACAATGCTCACCTAGCACTGAGGATCCTTTGCATACAAAGCTGTTGGCCCTACATTAAGACAGCCATGCCAATTTTATTCTGACTTTTATTCATGGATAAATGACTACTGTTAAGTTTCTGGAAGAATGCAGACATGACAGAACCCAAATATAAGTCTGCCTTTTCCCCACCCCCTCTACTTTATCCTTTTTCTGGTTCATTGCATAGAATTCAAAGTCTGTGAGGAATGCAGACAAACCATTTTCTTTTCTCCCCGCCCCTGGCCCCTGCGCTTGTCATAAGGCAGAAACTATATCCGTCAATCTTGTCAACCTGGCAGCAATTCCCAATGGCTGGAGAACAACGCTGCCACACTCAGGAAAGCATCTGCCAGCAGTGTCCATGTTTCTCTGGATCACATGTTCTCTCCTTCCTCTGCATCAGGGATGGGCAACTTGTGGCTCTCCAGATGTTTTGGCCTACAATAGCATAGAATCATAGAACAGCAGACCCATGAAGGCCATCAGGACCAACCCCCTGATGTTGCAGGCCACTAATGTTCAGCATCCCACCAGCCGTGCTGGTGTGAAAAGTCTGACACACCTGGAAGACAGCAGGTTGTGGGAAAGCCGCCCAAATCTAAGTCTATAGACAGACTTAAGCACATGTATCAGAAACAATAGCAAAGATTTTCCTTGCTTTCTCTTTCTGTGTTTTTATCCCTGAGTCAGATTTTAGACTGGAAGCTCCTGAGGACAGAGACCTGCTCTCATGTAAACGCGAAAGCACTATTACACTGATGGGACTAGATAACCTAACAGATATTATGAAGTTGCCTTATAAAGAGTCTAGTCTAGTTTTGCCTGCTTCCAGTAGATTTACAAAATCACAGCCTGTCCCGTTCCCATTGCCTGCTAACTGACCCTTTTAACCCCATTGTGCCAGCCTAGCTGTGATGGCTTGTTAATGTGTTAACTGTAAATAATCGATTAACAGAAGCTATGGTTTGTGTTCTCAGCTGGATTCAGGCAACACGATATTCCATATTTCAACAACAACTCAGGGTTCAACAAAACCCACACTCAATGCATGCTCAACCCTTAGTGCGCATTAGTGTGTTTTTTGAACTCAGTCATTTTTTTTCTCCTATGCATCTGAAAGAGAGGGAATAACCAATTAGCCTCTGATACTTTTGATGCATCTGTTTGTGTTCAGTTGGCAACCTTATTTGCTCAGTATTTGCTTGTTGAGCAAAGTTGTACTTCCTGTCATCCAAAATCTTCCTGTCATGCATTAGCCTTGTAACCCAGCTCTCATATCCGCTAATCAAGCTCAAGTGTTCCTGGGTAGTATTCAGTCTGACACTACTGTTAATGTCAATTACATTGTGTTAGCATAAGTGTCCCTACTGAAATGCCAATGGTGTTTGCTGGTGCAATGGGTTTCCCCGGAAAATCCATCGTGCCAGCAAATGCTATTGGTGTTGCACAAGAGGTCACTGAAGATAATACAACATAACTGATTTTAGTGGCAGAATCAAAACTGTATTTTGCACTTTGTCATGAAAAATTCTGGGATTAGCTATTGTTAGTTCACAATGCCTGGTTTGGTCCTGAAAACAACAGTAATTTTAACAACAATTATTTTAGACCAAATAATACAATCTAAATTTCTCCCTTGGGCACACACCTTGAAAGACTTGCTTCTTTCAAGACCTGAGCACTGATATTTTGTAACACCAGCAGCCTGAGCTGAACCCCCAAAAGACAGAACATTCACTTGCTGGTTCCCCTTTTTGTCTCGCTTTGCTTTGCTTTGCCTTCCTTCCTTCCTTTTGTAAATAACTACTTTGGAAAGAATCTCAATTTAAGAGAGATCAATTCTTCAAAGATATTATGTACAGCCTTTAGTGTATTTCTCCAGCATAACCATCATACCGTATCATTACATGTGTATTTTCTGATAGAGCTAGAAGTGATCCCTTTACTTCCCTCCCTTTGCCCTTTGCAACAACTGAGGAAGGATTAAAAAGAGCTTTGTTAATGCAGTGAATACTGCTAATGGCAGTCAAAACAAGCACTAGCTTCTAAGTTGGTATCACATGATAGGAATTCTTGTTTCATTTATGTGCACAGTGTGATGGGCACTTGTAGATTCATAGATATGAAACCCAGTTTCTCTGTGATCTGTTAATTTACACAGAGAAATGTGGCATTCTGGAAAAGGCTACCAGTTTATCACTCTCTCAGCTGAGGGAATCTGATTGTGATCTGGCTGTGATTCTTTGCACTACATTTTATTTTGGAGCATTAAAGAAGACCATAACAAGTCTGCAGGAAAAGGTAAATTTCTTTTTTCCCCTTACAGGAATATTCTTTCACTCTTTAGTAAACTGATGACAGATGCTTTGAATTGGGTGATTTAAAAGTTCGAGACAATTACTCAAATGTATGCTTTGCCTTAAGACAATACATGCTCAATCGTTGGATGTTCTTTTAGAAATAAGTTTCCAATGAAATTTATTTGATCAGTACATGGAGGCCACTCATGTATTGAACAAGTAACTCCTTTTCTCCCATAGGTATTTATTTGCTCTTAATCTGAGAAAATTCAGGAAGGGAAGTTTGGCCCTAGGGGCATCTGATTATGATATGTACTTGGAGTTGCTTATACTTATTTTCATAGTAATGAAGTCTTTGAACTTTTGGCTGTATAGATTCAGTGGCATAGTTAATAGATTGTTCTCAATCATTGCAGTTTCTTTTAAAGCATTCATTTTAATGTGCATTAGCAGTGGTTTCATTGTGTTTGGTTTGATTCTCTATGTCACCCCAAGAAAGCTTCAGCTATAAGGTGACTCATAAATTGAATAAACATAAAAGCAAAGTGTGTGGACCGAATGCTGGACTAGAAGGGCCTTTAGTTTATTCAGTGCAGCTCTTCTAGAGCTCTTCTGAGTGCTAGGAAAATGTAACATGTACTGCAGAAATTATGCAATTGTTTAAGTGGCTGTTGTGTAATAATTTAATAGGCTAGTATTAAATTTTAAGAATTAAATGTTAACTATTATATTTCTTTCTCTCAATCTCATGTACACACACATACAAGTTCTATTAGAAATGTATTAAGAATGGATAGTGGTTATAATCCCAGAGGTCAACCGTCCATGTTCCTCTCCTAATTTGATTACTTTACCAGAGTATCTCTCCTTCTCCATTGTTTGCCACTACAGAGCAACTGAAGGACTGTAAGGGCAGAGTTTTGCTACCGTAGGCATTGGTGCCAGTTACATCCTGAAGTAAACAAGTCAGGTTCTTTGCCTGAGCACACAAATATGGCAGAAATGAGTTTGGATGTGAGGGGCAATCAGACAGAAGGCAGAATAATTATGGTAAACCATATGGGAAATTATCCCCTGGTGCCTCAAACTGTATGATAATGCTTTCCACATAGCCTTGTGCATGTGACACCTGTTTGTCTATCACTGGAGAAGTTCCTGAGGTGCAAAAAGTAGGGAAATGGGCCAAGAAGCCTCAGACAAGAAGTTTCAGGAAAGAGATGCTTGCTACTATTAGCTGAAAGCAACTTTGTAAGAACACACAACCTACTTCAGTCTAATGTCTCCACATGCCTTAAGCTAATGAAAAATCATGAAATATGCTTATTTATCTTAAAGCCAGGTATTCTGAGTTATCTAGTTTCTAAACCCTGAAAAAAAAATCTCACAAGTGGAATATGAAGCAAAATGTTTCCATGTGGACTGCTAATATGCAAAGTTTTAGTCAGCTATGCTTGCTTCCATAACCTTCCATTCCATCCCCTTGCTCCAGGAAATAGCAGCTTGTGTTCCATGAAAGCACTTTCAGTCTTCAGATTCCTCCCTTAGTGTTTCTTTTCTTACAGTTTTTGCTCTTCTGTAAACTTTGGGATTTTCCCAAGCCTACCTCCTCCTCCTGTGTGTGGGATGTCCTCTTGACTACATAAGGATCCAAACCTGGAGATTGAGTTTGCTTTTCATATTTAGGATTTAGAACTACAGATGGAACCTGCAACAAAATGATTTTGGATTCCCTGCCATCCAAATAGACGTATGCATTTTTGCAAACCCTGCATGGCTTGGAGTTTCCCCAAGCATCCTCTTGGACATGGATGGTTGATCAGTAGTGCCCACTTTGGTATAAATCAAATTAGGACTTATATAAAGGCGGCAGAGGGGAGATGTTTGTAGGTTCACTGCAGTTATGGAATGTCACCACACCTTCTCAGTGTGCCAAAGGCAGGGTCCAAAAATGTTGTGGAAGCCATTGTGGAATTAATAATTTCAGTTACAGGAACTAGAAATAGCGGAATCGAGTTTAAATATTTGCATGTTTTCAACCACTTTACAGATTTTTAAAGCAAAATTCAAATGAATTTAAAAGTTGCCCTGAGTTCCTTGAAAGGAAAAAGTGGGATATACATATGATAAATAAAAGTAATTAAAATGGTTTTCAGAATCGTGGCATCTATGGATAGCTCTGATTATATTTCAGATATGTAATTTCAGAAACTGTCAGCTGTCAAATCTTACTTTGTGCAGCATGTTATTTATACAATGCATTTAGATTCTATGTGACTGGATCTTATAGTAGAAGATTTTTTACCACTTATTAAATAGGAAATGTGATGGTTTAGATCCAGAACTTCCCTTCCATGGATGAAAGGCCACTTCTGCACATAGAAGGACCTTTTATAACAGTTCAGAATTAGAAAATAAATGATATCAAAATACATGCTTCCATTTGAAAAAAGCTTAATGGTTGGAATCAAATTTACTGGACCCAGGCCCCATCAAAGCAATTGTCCTTCTTTCACCCTTCAGAAAGTCTTCAAGCACCACTACACTGGCTTTTGACAGTAACACAACAAATATTACATCAAAGGCTGAAATCAAACAAGATTGAGTGTCGGATACAGATATTAAATACCTATATAATATGCATAGAATGTTCCACCCTAAAGGTGGGCTAAATGATTACAATAAAAATAGAATACTCAAGCATTCAGATGATATCTCAAGTATCCTTCCTGAACTGTATACCCAACAGATGTTTAGTTAATAAGTTTAGTTATTACCAACCTTAGTCAGTATTATTACAACACTAGTTCACCTGCATCAGGTAAAGTTCATTAAAAGCACACAGGTTAATCTCAGACTGCTTGATGATCTCATTGCATTACAAATAGAATACCTGCACCTGCCATTATTTCTTTGGATTTGAAGAAGGGTTTTGACAAGATTCATTGGAAATTTCTTTTGGCTACATTACAAAAGTTTGGGTATCCCAAAGAATTTCAGAAATAGGTTAAAATGTTATATTCAGCATGAAGAGCTAGTGCTAAGACCAATGATTTTCACTTAAAAACAAAAACTTGGGAAAGATACCAGGCAGGTATGTCCTGTTTCTCTATTCCAATCTATGTTTGGAACAGCTGGCTATCTGACCAAATGATAATATTTAGAAATTTGTGCATAATAGTATAGAATTTAAATTTACTCTCTATGCTGCTGATCTTCTGTTGCTTCTCTTGGAACTACAGTCATGTGCTCCAGCCTTGATACAAACAATGAACAATTGAGGATATTTATCTGACATCCTATTAAGTAATCAAACACTGAATTGATGTCAATTGGAGATACTATACTACATAGTTTGCTAGTTAACTGCAGCTCAGATGCTGTCTAGAGTTTATTCCTTATTTGGTAATACAGTGGTACCTTGGCTCACAAACTTAATCTGTTCCAGGACTCTGGTCGTGACCCAAATTGGTTGTGAGCCAAGTTAAATTTTCCCATAAGGTTCAATGTAAATATGGTTAATCCGTTCTGTAACTGCTTCTCATTTTTCTGATTAAAAAAATAAAGTGACAAAGAAAAGATCACAGCTATCTCCCCCCCACCCCAAGCACAAATGCAGCCATCTCCCCGCCCCCCCAGCACAACCATGATCACGCCTGTCATCCCTGCATGTGCCCGTCATCCCAGCACACTGGGTGAGGGGAGACAGGTGCGAACATGGGGCACGGGGGGTGGGGGGGGAGAGATGGGCGCAATCATGCTGGGGAAGGGAGATGGCCGAGATTGTGGTTGCGCTCCAGGAGGACAGCTGGGCACAATCTCAGCCATCTCCCCCCCACCCCCAACACGATCGTGGCCATCTCCCCACTTGGGGGTGGGGGGTGGCCTCAATCACAGTCACCACCCAATGTGGAGTTTGCGGCCTGAGCCATTTTTTAAATGGAATTTTTGTTCACACCCCGATTTGGTCGTGAAATGAGGCGTTTGTGAGCCAAGCTACCACTGTTCTTGTCCCTAGAGATGTATCTCAAATAATTTAGGCAATTTTAAGTAAGCTGATTAATGAGTTCTTATGGGACATGTGTAGATGGATTTAGGTAGGTTAAATACGCTCAGAATGAATGTAATACCTCATGTTTATGTTCTACATAAACATATGTTTATGTTTATGTTCTACATGGTATTCCTCTATTTATGCCTTGTTGGTATTATCAAAAACATAATACTTTGTTATATAAATTCCTATGGGATCCCATTCTGCCATGAGTATCCTTGAAATGGATGCAAATTTTGATCAATGGTTGGATATTCTAGGTATACTGGATGCCACAACAGATTTTTAACAGGGGCTTAATTAAATTAAATTGGGGACTGCAGGTGGCACAGTGGTTTAAACCACTGTGCTGCTGGGCTGGTTGATTGAAAGGTCGCCAGTTTGAATCTGCACAATGGGGTGAGTTCCCATTGTTCCGTCCCAGCTCCTGCCAACCTTGCAGTCCGAAAGCATGCAAATCCAAGTAGGTAAAAAGGTACCACTTCAGTGGGCAGGTAACAGCGTTCTGTGCACTTCGGTGTTTAGTCATGCTGGCCACATGACCACGGAGACTGTCTGCGGACAAACGCTGGCTCCCTCGGCTAGGAAACGGAGATGAGCACCGCCCCCTAGAGTCAGGCATGACTGGACGTAACATCAAGGGGAAACCTTTACCTTTACCTTTAATTAAATTGGCCAGTTGCTGGAGAAGTAGTAGATATAACATTTCTTTTACTGATACATTTTGGCAATATCCTGTGATGCCTTCCTTTTGAGAGGAGGCAATAATTTGGATAAATTATATGATGGAAAGTTCTTTAATACACACAGTTTTCTTAATTATCTGCCTGTCTCTTAAAACTTAATAAAAGATCAGCATAAATGGATGTTCTGTATCCTTTTGACAGTTGAAAGATTAATATTGCAAAACTGAACGATGGACACCCACTTGCAATAAAACATTGGGTGGCAAATTTGATGAACCTTTCTATTTTTGAGTGGTGGTTTTTAGACCTAATCTAATCTATGAATAAACAAATACATGGATATTTGGGCTGCTTGGCTGAAGTCTATGCATGAATATCTTCCACAATGCTAGTTTATAATGCTATATATGAGCTACAGGAGTACATATGCATAGTATATGCATATACTTATATAATATATATATAATATCTATATAAGTATATGCATATACTTCTTTAGCCTTATTGTAGAGTAAATTGGTCATCCCCAGATTCCCACCTCTGTGGTATAAATCACATTGTAAAGGATTGTGGATAATGAGACAGGAAGCAACTTGCTGCATCAGTAGGAAACGGTGCTTGGAACTCTCATCGGTTCCTATTTTATTGTTTCTTGAAAATGTTAACTATGTGGAGATCTGATCTAGGTATTTTGCTGGCATTGTAATGCTGGTCTAGCTGACATGGCACATGGCACTCATCCCAAACCATCCTCCACATGCTATTTCTGCCATTACAGATTTCTTCAGCCCTGTTTATATATGTTGCAAAAATGCAACTTTATATGCTGTATTTTTTCCTTCAAGAAAGGCTGGAGTAGCTTCAGGGGAAGTGACACTTCGAGATGAAGTGTCATTCTGGGTTTCCACAAAACAGCAGCAACTGTGAGCAGGAGTTAAGCCCAAACTGCCTTTTGTTGCTTTCCTGCCTCCCTGGCCCCCTTCTCATGGCTTCTCTCTCTCTGGCTTGAACTGGAGATTAATGCGATGCAATCCCCTCTCCTGGAAGGACTAGCTAGCTGAAAAGATGCCCACGTTTATTTATAAGTAAGTGACATCATCTTCATTGGCACTTACTGCATGCCTGCTCAGAGGGAAATCACATTGTCTTTAATGGAGCTTACTCTTGAGAAAGTCCATCTAGGACAGCAGCTGTGCTTGCTTTTGGGAACTGATTCTGGGTGGAGGAGACTAGGGATATGGATGCTGGTGGTTTCACCCCAGAAGAAGTGGGAGAAAAGCAGCAAACAGCACCATAACCATCTGCCCCCATCCCCTTCTCTCTTGCTGTGATTTTTTTGTAAGGGGACAGGAGGAGCAGCCATCCCCCCCTTTCTAAAACTCTCCTCTCTGCTCCTTTGTGCCTTCACGCTCGCACATAGCTTAACTGATGAAAAACAAAAAAAGAACTCTTTCCCCGCACAGTTCCAACCATTCCTAGTCGCATTTGTTTCTGACGCAATTTCCTATTTTCAACACAGTGCAAACTGTGCTGTATTCATTAGCAGGTGCCCCAGAGATGGTCAGTGCATTTTGCATGCATATCATGACAGAGCTCCCTGATGAATGGAAGGGACTGTTACGATAGATCCCCCACCCTGAGGATAAGACTAGAAGCCCCTGTTAGCATATTACACAGTGCTTCACGTCAGCTGGCTTTCTACTCTGGTTTTTTTGTTTTTTTGTTTTTTTTAATCTTTGTGTTTGGAGCTGAGCGATTTCTTTGCTAGGATACCTGGTTTCCATGACAGCAGTCTATACCTTCTGGAACAGTAAATCAGGAAAACACAAGCGAGTATAATTATACTATATTCAGTCATTATTTATATTCTTTGCTGACTCGGCGAACTCATTGCCTATGTAATGTCAACTGGTGCCAGCTCCAGGTTGAGCGAGACACCTCCGTGGGCCTTTTGACCTTCTCCCATCACTGCCACCAGCTGCTCCTTCTCTTCCTCTGCCTCCTCCTTGCTACCACTTGCTCGCTGGGTGAGCAGGAACCAGTGGGAAGTTGGCAAGGGAGTCTCCTTCTCACCCCTGGGTCAGAGCAAGAGGCAGGGGAACATGCAGGTTGTAGCAACGTGGGGAAGCAATTCCAGGAGTCTCTTGTCAGGGGGAGCATGTTTGTGGTTCTTGGCACCTGCCCAGTGATGTGTACCTGTGATAATATGTTGGCTACTTATGGATCTCTAAAAAAGGGGAATGCATTACCAAAGAAGGAAACTAAAGAGGACAGAGGCTTGTAGAACAATTGGATGCAACGTGCGTGGATGAGCATTTAGAACAACTATTATAATTTAAACAGAAATATCAATTTAATTTAAATAGAAAACTGGAGGGGGGCTGGCTGGGGGGGAGAGTGCTTTGTAGGAAGACCACAAGGAGGACACAATGGCAATAGCCCCCCTTTTCACTGATGAGCATCAGTGGAAGGTATTCCTGGCAAGCAGCCTAGGGTGGAAGTCTGTACTTATCATGACTAGTAACCAGGCTGAGGATTCCTTTTACCTGAACCTCTAGAATTTTAAATGGGTTTCACCTGTTGCATTGTTCTTTGATTGTACTGCATTTTATTTTTGATTCTTTGATTTGGCTTGGATGTTACTGTGGATTGTTTTAAATGTGTTCTGTAGGCCCAGAAAATGCTGCTGGAGGTATAGTATCCTAATATTTTGAACAGATATTCAGACAATTATGTGCATTTCATCTGGCCTGCCATGTCTTAAATTTAAAATGACCATCACATGTCATCTACCACTATTTAAAACACAACAATTTTCAATGCAGGTGGAGAATCATCCAGTGAAGGGAGGGTGAGTGATGTGTGCGGCAGAGTCAGGGAATAGGAGTATCTTACTGAGACTGAAGCCCCAAATCTTTCATTTAGAGGTCTGGATTTCTGGGAGGTCACCTGTCCCACCATCCTGCTGTCTCTGGCCACTTGCTGAAGTAAAGGCACAGGGGCTCTGATCTTGCATTGGACCTCCTGGATTAGTCCTCATGTGGTTAATTTCCTGTTGCCCTCCATTTAGATCATTCTCTATGAAGGTTTTTCTGAAATCAAATACCCTCCTCTGTCCATACATCCATTTTTACAAGTAGGAGCATCCTTGGAGGTAGCGTCCTTCTGTTTAGCGTACAACTTCCATCAGCCTTATTTAGCACCGGCAATGGTGAAGGATCATGGGAATTGTAGCTTGCAACATTGGAAGGGTCTCTAGATGCCCACTCATAAATGATGGGGTAGAGCACATTAGTCTCTTTGTACTTTTTATCAGTTCCTCATGTCTTCATTCATTATATTTATATCCCACCTTTCATCCACTGTGAAACTCAAGGTGCTCCATGTGGTTTTCAGGAGGCATGGCCTCCAAGCCTCAGAATTGCTTAGCTTCAATATGGCGGATGCCTTTTGTGGGTCTTTGGACCATTCATAAATCTGTGCAGTATAATTATGCATTAATCAGTGCATTTTAAAAACTCTGCCTCACCATTTCATATTTAATGTCATGCCTTGGTAATATATTTGTGGGAGACTATTTCAGAAAGGCTTCTTCATGCTAACCCAGGACAAGAGCAATATCGCACTGCTTAAAGTTTATGTACTAAGAGTACAGAAAGAAGTGTTGAAGAGGTTGTGCACATACAACCTCTTGTAAATGCAAGGGGAAACTTCTTTCAAAGTAGCATGGCTTTGCAGTCCGTTTTTCCCCAAGGGGATTAATTCTAAACCACCAATTAAAAGTTCTTGTTAAATCCTGTTAGGGGCAGAAAGCAGTTAGGGAGTTAATTCTGAAGATTCAGAAATATCTGTCACATAGCAGAAATGGTTTTGATTTTTAATTGCCAGTTCTTCTGTCTCAAATTCTATGCAAGCCCTGCATTTTAAATTTGATTGGCCTATAAAATGTGGGGAAGAAGAGATGCTACTTAATGATCAAATATGTCCAAAACCCTACCTGAAAATCTTGTGTTTGTGTGCAGATGTGTGTACCCATGCTCGCGCTCGCTCGCTCGCTCGCTCTCTCTCTCTCTCTCTCTCTCTCTCTCTCTCTCACACACACACACACACACTCACACACACACACACACACACACACACACACACACACACACACACACCAAATCCATGTAATCCTGTCATGCTTTGAGAAAAAAATTCAGGCTACAACTTTTATAACTTCATGGCTGAAACAGCTGTCAGCCAAGTTACGTTGGTCTTTCCTTGCATAACACTTCTCCAGTCATATTTTGTCTAACCAAACAGACAAAAGACATATTTTGTCTTTCCCAAACATTAGATAATGAACTGAAGATAAATGATTATGTCAATTACTCTCACTCATGTCAACCTTTGTTCTGCAGATACGATTGTTCCTTTGTGCTGCTGCTGCTTTCTTCTTCCTCATGAGTCATTATTCCAGTGTGAATAAAATAACAATAAAAGATAAGACAGAAAACATGTTCAAAAATAATGTTAAAAACACAACTATGGCCGGTTAGTGCTGGAAGGCTTCCTGAAATAAAAATGTTTTCAGGAGGAGCTGAAAACAATGCCATCTTGGTGCCATTCTGCCCTCCTAAGGCAGGGAATTCCAGAGAAATTAACCCAGTATGCTGAAAGTTCCTCTTGGGAGGTAGTCCAGTCAGGCTATTAGGTCCATATAGGATCACCAGGGAAATGTCATCCAATTACTTCAGTGACCAGACAGGATCTTAAAGGAGAAGGGGCTTTCTTAGGAGTCAGAACTCAAGTTGTTTAGGACTTTGTACACCAGTACCAGAACATTAGAGCAGGAACAGGGTTGTATAGTGAGAAGGGCAGCTCCCAGCAACAACCATGATGCGACATTCTACACTAGCTCAGCTTCTGAACCAGCCTTGAGGATAGCCTTGGATGGAGTGCATTGCAGCAATTCAGTCTTGACATTACTGGCTCCTGAACCTCTGTGGTCAGACTATCCTTGCCCAGGAGAGGCCCAAGCTGCTGAACCAGTTGAAGCTGATTGAAAGCATACCTGGAGTAGCTGCAGTTCCTTGGGACTTCATGAAAATTATGGATCTAAGAGTATCCCCATGCTACAAATCTAATATTTAAAGAGGGTGCAACCCCATCCGGAACAAGCAGTAGGCCTCTTGGCTTGGGAACACCTCACCCACGGGGGCCCTTTTTCACCAGGATTCAGCTTCAGTTTAGAGGTCCTCAACCAGCCCTTCACTGAGTCCAGGCACTGATCCGGCACTTGTACAATCTCACCTGATTCGGATGCCAGAGGAGTTAGGTCTGCACAACTTCATGCTGGGTTGATGGTCTTACTCGCTTTAATTACTTTGGTTTCTATGGCTGGCTTTACTGTAATTCTCATGTTTGAAATCTGATTCATGTGCTACATTTTTTTTCTCCCTATTTTTCCATATTAGGCAATCCTACCATGTGTGCAACAAGAATTCTAATAGGATTGCAATTAGACTGATTTGCATATCTCACCTGTGTTAATTCCTATGCTGTGTATCGAGGTCATTGAATCTCTTTCTGCTGATGGCCACATTCAGTTTTGGAGAACCTCTCAGGAGGAGTGCTGCAGGCAAGGTGGAACAAAAAATAAAAAATACCAGTATATACTGGATTAATATAATAGCTTAAAGATCTTCCAGTAACTAAGCCTACACCTGCCTTTGATTTATATTCAGCTCTCTCATTGGTATTCATTAAATTATGGGTGTTTTATTTTGAAATATTATTTAGCAAAATTTTAGTTTCAGTGTATCACCATGAAGGAAAGAGTTGTACAAATCTGAAAGCCAGGCAAATGATGAACTGTGGTCTTTCTAGTGAAATAACAAGTGTTCTGACTTCTGGGGATACAGAAAAGAGGTCAGGCTAGCAACGCACTTTGGGGTCAGGCTAGGAACACTTCTGAGGTTGAATACAGATTCATGTGCATGGGATGCTTCTTCCCATGCACATGCGTCTGACTGTAGACCTTGGGCTATGTGAAACGAAATCAAGAGCGTCACTGGAGACACTGGGGCACTTGCTTCTGTGATAACAGATGAGGTCAGATGAGGTCAGCAGATAAGGCCAGTGCTGGCAAGAATGAATGCTCCTCGTGAGCAAAAAGAGACCAGATTTTTAACTGCAGGCAAGGAACAGAACACTTGTGACATTGATAGGGTTTGTTATAAGGCCTTTCCACGTGATCAGAAATTCTACTAATAGAGGAGAGATGAGAACTCATGTGCTGCCCCATGCTGGGAATGTTTGCAGTGAGGTGGCATCCATGTCCAGTTGAATGCAGCTATAATCAGATTAAGAGGTTGCATGTCCCTTCTGTGTGCTGTATATCTCAATGTCTGAAAAGGGCCTGTTTCAGGAACAATTCCTATTTCAATTTTCAGAGATGCTGTTGCACATGCTATAACAAATGGTCTTGTGGATCTTTGAAGGTCCTAGCACAGCTACTGTGATGCAAACTGTCATGGACTAGAGCAGATTCATGGCCTGTTATCCTGTGTTCTCAGGGATATGGTGCTCCTTGATCTGTAATCTCAGTCAGAACAGGAGGGGACAACCTGAGGAGATCTGGGTGCTATTCCTGCCCTACCCCTGGGTGCCAAAAAATCATAAAATTAAAAATGGTATCAGGAGTGGCTATGAAGTGCCAAACGGATCAAAGGGAGCTTGCTTGCTAATTATTTTTGATCCTTTTTGTGTGCTGGAGTAACTGTGGAGCACAGAAAAGGTTGATAAATGTCAAAATGGCTGCTCTGGATGCTGTTCTTAAATTCATTTATTTTTACTATTTCAGGGGACAGCAAATGGTGGCAGAAGCCACACGTGGACTACCTCTGCCTTGCCACTGTGTTGAGGTCTCTGCTTCCAGATTCTTTGCAGGGTTAAGATCAGCTCCTTTAAACAAGTTCCATTGCCTTCCGCCACAAACATACCATGGGATTCCCTCTGCCCTTCTGTCTTCTTCCATCTATGCCAGTGGTTAAAGCAGGGGACTGGTGAAAACAGGGAAAACACCTTGGGGACCATGGAGGCAGAAACAAAAAGCACCACACGCATAATATAGTATCCTGTGTATTTGTTTCCAAACACAACAGCAAAAAAGAGAAAATTTTCTAAAACAACCAGAAACCAAGCAGCAAAAAATGCCAACAAAAGAACAAAATACCGAAATCGGCATGGTGTGGCTCCTAGCCAGCTCCCATGGAGCCATCTCTCCCCTTCCCGGCACCGCTGGTGCACCCCCTCAATCATGATGCCGACCGAGGAAGAGGTGGTGGAGCACAGCCAGCCCCCATGCCTATCCTCAGCAAGCGGGATGCCCCCCCCCCACCCATGAACTGGCAGGAAATCTCCCACAGACCGGTGCCGTTTCCCAGACCAGTGGTTGAAAACCATTTTATGCAACCTCAAGGTAGCACTGGAATATGGAGAAACTGCAACCATACTGATGGTTCCCACGGCATATTTTCCAGATAATACAGGCTTTCTTTGGTGCAAAAGGAGCTGTGGAAATGGTTGCGAAGCAAAGGATCGGGCCTGGAGGATGACAGTGCTTCACAAAGCTTAAACCACAGGCTGCCATAAGTGAGGAATCATGAGCAAGGAATAGATGGCTTGTGCAGGGAAGTCCGGATGAAAGAAAGAGGATGATGAAAGGAATCCTATCAGAGTGCACGATCTTGCTTCTGCTCAAGCAGACCTGAGGATCCCACAGGGTTTCTCACCCTAGAACTTTTTCACACAGCTGGCTAGATGGTTTGTTGCAAATTTCCCAGATAGTGGTGTGATATGAAGAGGCTAAGGTCCATTTCTCATATTACACTTAAAACAAACACCTAGCAGGTACCAACTGGGAGTGGCTTTTGGGAATCTAAGGTGGCTGAGGTTGGTCAAATTCATACACTAAGCAGTCCATAACTTGCCCTTGAGTGTGGCAAACTTAGAAAGTGGCATTCTAATTGGAAGATGCACAAACAATTCATCAGCGTAACATAAAAGCACCCACTCTCCGACATTTTGTTTTATCCCAGCTTGTTTGCTTTGCAATGTCACGCTTGCTAACTAATGCACATTTAACTCTGCAAATAAAATTTTCCGCTGCAAATTACTTTATACGGTAAATTACAACCATGTAAAGTAATGTTGCGGGGGGGCAGGGTGGAAACTGAAGTTTGTGTTGGCAGGACCCACTGCTTCTTGGATGATTCTTCATGATTTGTGTTTGCCTTTTTGGAGCACACAGTGTTAGTGGAAGAAATGTTTTGGGGGGAAATGTGGAAGTGAGGCAGACTGGATAACCCTCTCGTGAAGTCCCTTTGAGTGCTCAACCATTACTTCAGAGTGCTCCCTTGTCTGTCTGGGAATTCTAATTAAAATCTTTTGCAATTTTATTTAAGCCCCACGCCAGTCAGCTGAGAGACATGGGCAGCCAAAAAATGTGTAGTCTGCTCAGCCATTAAAGCTGTGGCTCAAGCTTTCTTTTCCAGCCTGCTTTGATTCCTCTCTTCCGAACTGAGTAGGGTTCCTGCAGATGACCAACCCCTTGATTCTTGTTGCCCCCTCTACGCAGCGCAGGTGAGCCTTCCTGCAGGCAATGTGGCCACACATTTCGGATTCAGCATTGCACACCATCATGTCTGAATTGGCTGGGCAGAGCAAGGTGCTGAGATTCACTATAAGCTGCTTGCTGGTTCAGTGTGTATAAGCCTCTGAAATTATGCATCCAGTGCAAGGTGGGGGTGATTCTTGCCGCTCCGCAGCTTATACAGGGCACTTAAACCAGACCAATGGGTTTCAGCCGCTGGCCCACGGGAGATTTCCTGCCATTGTGCGGAGGGGCTGCATCCTGCTTGCCACAGAGCGGCCTGGGGGCTGACTGTGCTCCACCACCCCTTCCTCAGTTGGCGTCGCGATTATGGGAGGTGCGCTGGTGCTGCCAGTGAGGGCAGGGAGGGGAGAGATGGCTCAGTGGGAGCTGGCTGGGAGCCACACTGAGCCAATTTTGGTATTTTGTTCTTTTGTTGGCATTTTTTGCTGCTCATTTTCTGATTGTTTTGGAGAACTCTCTCTCTCTGTCTCTCTCATTTTGGTATTGTGTTTAGAAACGAGTACACAGAATATTGTATTGTGCGTATGGTGCTTTTTGCTTCTGCCTCAGCGGTTCCCAAGGAGGTTTTACTGTTTTCACCAGTCCCCAGCTGTGGAAAGGCTGAAAAAACCACTGCTCTAGATGACTGATTCCAGACATCTTGATGAAGTGCACCAGAAGAAGGAAGGGTGGCCAAGGTGCTGTTTGAATACAGCGTAAGCCCCAGTCGCAGCAGCCTCCCCTCCTCCTTCCTCAGCAAGCTCTTTTTCTTCCTCGCCATTAGGCTTATTTCCCACTGCAGAGAGGCCTCTGGATATGAGGAGAGGCCTCTGCATTTGGAGACCCAGCTCCAAGATCACAGGACCCTGGAGCTGGGGCTTCAGACTACCCTATGGCCTCCAGGGACGTCGGATTTTGCCCTTCATCAATGTCTAGACCAGGGGTCTGAAACTCACCTTACCTGGGGGCCGCTGGAAGTAGAGTCTGGGTGAGGCTGGGCCGCATCAAGTATTCCACCCCCGTGGTGGTGGTGGGCCGCTCATCCCGCGTGGCTCCCGGAGGCCGGCCCGGGCGCCGCCGACACTTTGAAGGCCGCAGGGCCCCTCCACCGTGCCCCACCCATCCCGGCCATTGGCCTGCGGGCCGCGAGTTTGAGACCCCTGCTCTAGACTATTTGACTATATCTATAGACACCTCTTGAAGTGATGGACAACATTCCACAAAGTGGATGCCCTGTTGAGAAGTCTGGCTCCAGAGGTGCCACCTGACGGTAGTCTTCATGTCATGATGCCACCAGCATTGCCTGGACAACCTGTTATCAAGATTTGTAACATGATGTTCCAGGAGACCAACGTAAGGGAGTGCCTCCAGGTATGGCAAGGTATATAACATGTGTGTGCTGGCTCTAATCCATATGGACTTGTGCAGAACAGTATGCGCGGTAGAGAGGACTCAACAGACAAGGAAGGGAGCTGCCTGCTCCTGTCTGCTCCTCTTTCCCTTGCTTGAGGAACATCAGTTCCAGCTGTCTGATGAAGTGCAGAAACAGCAGCAGTCAGTGAGGAACTTCACGTCCACAGAGGCCACCAGAATCAAATCTAGGGTGGTGAGGCTTTACAGAGACCAGTTCTTTATTTGGAAACCTGATAGAAGGCAGCCCTCTGATAGCCTGTACAAGGGCTACCCTTAGGATTCAAAATCTCTTGCAAGTCTTGCCCCAGTGCCTTGACTTATGCAAAGTGATGGCACTAGTTGGTGTTTTTCTCTTGTAGTTCTGGTTTCTAATTAATGTGATGCACAGCATTTGATGATGCATTTGGCCTCTGTAAGCTGAAAATAGAATCTTTAAAAAGAATCACATCTGAAGTGCCATCATCATAAAAAATACATAAAATGTATTGGACATTCTTGTTCCTTTCAGATTGCACAGCATCATAAATTACAAAACTATTTCCTGCAATTTTGTTTAGATTGCCTTCAAATATTTGTCTAATTGCATAGGGAAGACTGAAAAATCAACATGAAGGCAGAAAATCATTTTGTACAGCTACCCCCTGAACTCCTGAATTTACAGAATTTAAAGGACTCCTTGTCCTTTGCAGCGAGATACTGGAGCTTTCTTGCATCTTCTTGTAAGATCTGATTGCAACTGCCAGTTGGCTTTTGCATGTCTAGCTTCTTTCAGCTGTTGCAAGAACACGCTTGGCTGGCAGGATACTTACAGTCAGCTGAGCAAAGCCAGGAAACAATCACACAATTGAAGTGATTTTCTCATCTGGACATGAACTATGGGAAGAAGTACATGGAAAACGACTGTAACTCAGGACCAGAGCATGTGCTTTGCAAACAGAAGGCTCTGGGTCTTTTGGTCTTTTTTTTTGGTAGGAGCGCTCCACTGTTTCTCTCCTTATTTTGTGGGCAATGGAATTTTGCTCTTGAGTTCGGTGGGCTGGATTCAGATTTAGGCATGTGCCACTTAGCTGGTAGAAGCAGGTTTCCTCCCCTCATGGACTCCCCTGAGGCCCCTGAACAGGCTGCACAGAGGCTAGAGATCCTTCTGAATGGGTGAACTGTGGGGCAACTGTGGGGTGAGGTGGGATGTCCCAGACTGGGCTGAGGTACCATCTGTGAGCAGAGATAGTCTCTTCACAGAAGGCAGACTCTAGAACTATCTGATTGCATTTCTGGGCTGTATGAGAATATTAATCATTTTAAGTGTATGTCAGCCTGGAAGCTCAGTAGACTTTATCAGTTTAATAATCTGATAAATGAATTAATGCATTTTTAATAATGCATTTTCAAGTAAGTCTGTTCAGGAACTCCAGAGAGCTGCTGCTGATCAGTATAGACCAGGAACTTCCTATCTGGTCTTTTGGGGTCCCCAAATAGCCCTACCTCTTCCCCTTTCCCTGCTCCCAGTCATACAATCACCTACCATTTGGTAGTTTCCCAGCTTTTGTGGATCCCCTACCCTGCCCTGTTGCATCTAAAAGGTAGACATATCTCATCTATGGCTCAGATACACAACAATAAGAACTAGAATATATGTGTATTTACATGTTAGGGGGTCTGCCTGTCTGTGAAAGTGTATGTGCACGTTGTTTAAGAATGCACAGGCCTTCTCTTCATTATTACCATCAGCTTCTCTTTCTTGACATGTTGCCAACCTGCAAAAAGGTCTCAAAATTGCTTTTGAGACTAAGGTTCGGCTGCAATACTACCTACTTCCTTCAGTAATACCTGGATGACAAAAGCTCCTTCCTCAAGGAGAAACCATTCCATTGTAGTGATGTAGGAAGCTCACAGGCAAGGGCATAGCACAAATCAAAAAATGTATGCCATCAGCGCTACCCAATTATCACCAAAATATTTTCCCTTGTGTAGGATGAAAATTTAACTCTAGGGCAGTTATTTATTATAGACTCCCCAAGGAGTATATGATATTAAGGAGATATAGGGATTGGGCTAGAGAGTTCAGACTCTGAAGGTGAGCTAGAAGAAGAAGAGAATGGGTTAGAATGTGCTACTGAAATGCCAAAGTGAGACGAGTAAGATTAGACAAGTGACTACTGAGAGCCAGGCCACCTCTGGCTTGTGGGGAGATGCTGTAGGACAAGGAGGTCAGGAGAGGAGTTCATGCTTTGTTGTTAAGCCTAACAGTGCGCCAATTAAGCAATGTCTGGTGTTCCCACGGCCTGGCCCACAAGTAGCATGAATGTCCCTGAGGGTGGAGCTAGCCACCTTTGGAAGGGAGAGGAGGAGGAGGAGGACTCAGTTTAGAATCAACTCATGGCACGGGCAAGGGCTCTGTAATTTCACCAATCAGAGGGTTTGCTAGATGAAACTTGTTAACAACTTTCTTACTCACTCTGTTGCTGAGCTATCCTCAGCTAGCCAGCCTAACTCAATCAAGGACTGTATTTTAGAACCCTTTCACCTGGAAAGGGAAAGGGGGAGAGGCATCCTGATGGCAGAACATGTTTTCATATACCTGATTGGCGATGACACATAGTTAGAGATAAAGAATGTGAAACACACGATTACCGGGAGAACAACCCACTGGTTCTATCAGCATATGCATCATCATTTATGTTTCCATTCTACCCAATATCCAAAGCTCTCTGGGAGCTTTAAAAAGATCAAAACCTCAACAATAGAATATGAAACATAATATAAATACATTTGCATTTAAAAAGCGATGGCACAAGTGAGAGGTGGTAAACAGGTCCCATGGGTGGAATCTTCTGGCTTGAGTCTAGTTGCCAACACCTTTTCTGCCAAGGAAATTTGGACAGGGAAGGGTGGAGAGTTGGAACACAAACCTCTTTTATTCATTAGTATGCTGCTGCTGAGCTGCAAACCTGAAGCACCTGCCATTTATCAAGTTAGTTATAAGGAAGATTGACACCACAGAATAACAATAATCTGGAGATGTCACTCTGGGTACAATAACACATTTTTCTGGGATGTATTTTAGAGAGCTTGGTTCTCAGCTTGAAAGGCTGCTGGGTTGCTTCTAGATGGATATGAAAGCCATTGCTGTTTATATTGTCTTCTTAGAAGCCTCAAGCATCTTAAAAATATTGCATGAGGAGGGAGCTGGTGCGGACTTTATATTTGCTCAGCCGCAAATACCATGATCTTAAAGCATTTTCCATAAGCCCTGATGCTGGGGGCTAGCTAACTGGTGGTGAGATAAATGCACTCTGTTCTTGCTCAGGAACCATTTCATCTCTTTGTAGTTTGGGTATTCTAGATTCGTTAGCTGGACTGGAGAACAGAGGGCATGACTGTGTCCTAGTCTATAAAGAGGAGGCCCAGCCGGCTCAGTTATGGCTTCTCCAGAAAACCAGTTCAGATTCTGATGATGGGAATTAGCAGAGGCTTCTGAACCATGGCAGGTTGCTACTCAGCTCATGGGAACCAACCCGTTTTGGAGCAGGAGGGAAACACTATAGAACTGGGAGGGTAGAGACTGATGGAGAGCTCCTAGATCCTATTAAGAGACACAAGATTATAAGAACATAAGAAAAGTCTTGCTGGATCAGGCTAATGGTCAGCAGATATGGTGGCGAACCAGCTGCTCACAGGACCCCACAAGCAGGATGGAGGCAAGACCTCTGCCTGCCCAAGCTCCCCAGCAACTGCTGGATGAAGGCAAGCTGCCTTGGATGATGGAGGACGCACATAGCCAGCAAGGCTAGTAGCCACTGATAGCCTTTTCCTCCTTCATGATTCTGCCTTTAACGCCATCTGCGTTGGTGGCCATTGCTACTTTCTGTGCTGGGTGAAGAAGTTATTCCTTTTATCTGTCTTGCCAGTCTGCTTCCTGGGCTGACCCCGGGTTCAAGTGTTATGGGAGAGGAAGGAAAATGTCTTCCTCTCTATTGTCTCCACACCATGCGTAATTCTGAATGCCTCTATCGTGTCAGGGCAAGAGAGCAGACCAATTAAGTATTGTTTGCAGTTCTGCCATCCAGATCTCAAGCTCTAAGATTGGAGTGGACTCCTTTTCAAAAAGGAGGGGGGGAGGAGAATCTTTCAATTTAGAACCAACTCTTCAGATGGGCAGATGCTGCTCCCACACATCAAAGGACTCATTATTTTGATTTAAACCGTTTGTAAACCCGTAGAGCTCAATAAAGGATGTGCTTATGAGGGTTCCTCTAAGCCCACAGGTGAAGAAAGAGAGAAAGGGCAGAGACCTATTCCCAACATGGCCCATCTTAAGGCCTTTCTGACTTATGAAATAGTAACTTTTTCCATTTCATCCTAAGCCAATAAGCTAACCATGGTTAGAATCTTCTTTGTTGACTGCCTTTCATTTTATTTTTGAAAACATCATCAGATAAGGCTCTGCTGCAACATACAGAGGCAAACACAAATACATGAGAATGGTGCCCTGTAATTGCCAATACTGGCAATCATTCTCCAGTCCTTTCTCCAAGGCATTCTGGGCAGGGAACCTGGTGCACCGCTCATTTATCCTTGCAATACACCTGTTAGGTAGGTGAGACTCAGAGACAGTAAGTGGCCTTGTAGCTCATCAGTGTATTGAACCAGGCCGTCTCTAGACTGTGGGTGCACTCCTCTTCCAGACGGATGACTTTTAGGGCAACTCTTCCCTCTTTGGAGCTATGCATTTTTTGTTTTTTCCTCTGGTAGTCAAAGAGGTAGAAGTCATGGGCAAACACAGAAGGGTTGCAGTTTATTGGCTGAAACTTCTCTAACATCCTGGTGAATCTGCAATGACAACAGCTCAATAAAGAGGTTGATTGTACTCCAAGCCTGTGCTGTGGGGCTGTCTGCAGATGCCTGTCTTGATTTTTAGATTTCTTTGGAAACATGGTCAGCCCCCAGTACTGATTTCCAAGAATGCCTTAGATCCCAGGCCTCATAGGAGTAGAGGCATCCGTAGCCAATAAAATTGGCAGGCAGTTTGTGTATCAGTTTTGGGAAGCAGGCAGTTGATATGGTGCAGCTGGTTGTCAACAAGCACATACTGTGGTATATTGTTGTTGCGTGTGCACAAATATGGGATTTAGCATTTGGGGTTCGGGACACTCATTGTGGCAGTAGTAGTAGCAATATATGCAATGCGTGTTTTTAAAGACCTTGTTGCTTTTTGCACGACTGGTCATATTCTACAAATGATGCCATGAAATATTACTTTTCTCCCTATATAATGTAAAATGCTTTCAAGGATTCAAAATAGGAACAAAATCTAGTTATACATTTAGGTCACAGTGGAAGGCAGATTATTTTTTTGCACCCTGGCCTGCTGTGTCTCACTTGATCCCCCATAATCTTCTTCAGTATCTTAATCAGAACTGGGTGTATAATTTGAATAGCTCAAGCAATAAATATGTAACCTCTGTCCTGGAGAGCTGTTCCTCTTGCTATCATCTTGTAGAAACAAAGCTTGAGCTCACGCTGCTGGTGCCACCAGGGAATCCTCTCCATAGTTCCCTTCATGTTTTAGAAGCATGATTGATATCTGGATGTGCACAGCCAAGCTTTCAAAAGAGCAGTAAGACTGGTTTCCCCCCTTGATGCTACTGTAGCAGTTACTGCAATCAAGTAGCTTGATAAATTTGCAAACAAAATGGGAAAAGAGGGAAACTGTCTCATACTGCTAAAAGTTTATCCTAAGTGCAGCTAAGTCAAGCCAAAGAACTGAATGGTTAAGCAAGACCTTCTGATCAAATCAGTTTCACTCCCAAGGGAAAAGTGAGACATTTTCTTAAGTGGTTTTCTTCCTTTTTATAAGGTCCTCAAAAAGGTCCTTCTTTTCAAAATGGGTTTTGGGAGGTCATAATTCACTTTTCAGAAACTGGAACATATTTATCACATGTTCTGATTAGGTCAGGCCACTTAAGGTGGTATTTTCTTTTTTGACTTGCAGCATCATCCCAGGACAGTAAACAATCTTTGGCTGAATCTACACCAGATATTTTGACTAGCACTGTAATGCCTGACTCACTGGCATGTCACATTAGGCTCATGATAAACCATCCTTTCTGTGCTCTTTCTGTCATTCTGATACACAAATAGATTGGTGCAATTTTCATTGGCTAAAACGTGCAATCATTGGCACATAACCGAGAAAAAGCCTCTTTTCTAGAAATCAGCATGTGTGCATCCTTGGAATGTAGCTGACACTGACCAGTCCAGAGAAAGCCAGTTGGCCCTTGAGAGATAACTGCAGCTCAAACAAAAGGCAACTCACACCTGCCCAGCCTCTTCCTCCTCTGCTATGTTATAACACCCCATCCTCCACCCCCCTTCAGAGCATCTTTGGTATGCAAAGATGTAACTTTTTACTTCTGTAACCTATCAGAAAGAGTTAAGTGTGTTACGAGTAACCCTTTAATGATGTATGTATAAAAGAGCCAACTGAGGACTACTCAAGTGAACCATCTGAAACAATTTGTTGATACTTGAAGTGGAATTGGAAGAGGCTGGTTATTCTGGAGAAAAATGCTTTTAAAAGAAAACCTTCCCCTGTTGTGTATTTTGGGCATATGCACACCAGAACGTGGACCTTTTGGTCAGCAATTATGTCTCAGATGCCTTCAGACCAGTTACATCAAGACTTTTTCGTATCTTGCATTTTCTCCATGGTGGATATGTCAGTGTGTGCTAAACATGTACAGCTTCTGGGGCCATGAGGTCTGATGGATGCTTTGGCAAAACAGCCACAACTCTGAGAAGGAGACTGTGTAGCTGATTTCCCACTTTCCTTTCCTCTGCATGGCTTCTGTCTCTTTCTAACTTGCTCAGTGAACTGGAGAGTTGTCAGGATCAGGGCCTGAGTGACCCTGCAAGTGCCTGCAGAACCAGGAACACCCTTCCAGGCTCTTGCAGGGAACACCTGGGAGCAATTATGCAGTGCAGCTGGAGGCCCTGGAGACCAGGCTAAAAGACTTCCTGACACTGTTGCTGCTCTTTATCAGAACAATGCAACTAGTCTCTAGGCTTCTTTTGTACTCTGGCCTGCTGCATCACCACACTTTGAATCTTGCTCCAGCTCTAGCCTGTTCCAGTTACTCCTGCCTTGCTCCTGTTTGACCCTGTATGCCCTAGTCTATTCTTGCATTGCTCCTGTATGTTATTGCTTGTTCCATTTTTTTCTCTGCACCAGCTGCCTCTTGTCTGGACCACCTTTCCACGACTGCTTCCCTGTTAACAACCCACTGGATTGTTTCTGGACTGTGCATGCTCTTTCACTCTCTCACATTTAATATTGGACTGCCTCCTACCTTGACTCTGATCCTGGACTGCTGACCACCCTGACAGCCCTCCTAAGCTGCAGGACTCAGCTTCACACTACCAAACCTAGTCCTGGTATTCCGCCTATCCCAGCCACTGCCCACATTCTGACCCTTACGAAAGTAACAGCAGGCCTCCTCCTCTCCTCTCCTCTCCTCTCCTCTCCTCTCCTCTCCTCTCCTCTCCTCTCCTCATTGAAAAAAAAAGTTTGGAATGTCCCAGTGCATCAAGGCACAACTCCTTGAAAGTAAGCCAACATGCATGTCTACTCAGAAATAAATGGGATTATTTTCCATGACCTTACTCAGCAGTAAGTCGCATTGCTTTAAGTGGTGCTTACCCTTGGGAAAGTTGGAGGGGGGAGGGGCTGCACTTGTTCTTGGCAATTGCTCTTGAATGCAGGGGAACAGGGGTGCTGATTCTGGTGGTGGTTTCCTGCAGGAGGATAAACAATGGCTTCCTACCCCTCTCTCCCTATCCATTGCTCCTTTCTGATTATTTGTTTTGATTCGGCAAGAGAAGCTGCCTATTTTTTCCTTTTTTTTTTTTTCTTTCAAAAACGATCTCTGTTCATTTCCCCTGCATATATCACCTTTCATTCTCTTCCTACTTTTCCTGTATTTGTGTGAGTGTCACAAGATAGGCTTCCAACACAGTAGAAACTGTACTGAATGTATTAGCATGTATTGCAACAGCAGTAAATAAGTTTTCCATAAATGCTTTAACGAAGCACCCCGATCAATAGAAGGGGCTCTGGTGTAGATTCATCCCTTGTAACTGGAGATGCTGGAGACTGAATCTAAGACTTCTGAATCTAGTATGTGTTTTCTGCAACCAAGTTATAACGTTTTTGGATGCTTCATTTGTCAGCATTGCAACCCACTCCCACTACTTGGTAGGCATGAGGAAGCCAAGATAATTCCTTTCCGCCATGAATGTTGTCAGCTTTAATTGTGTAGCAGTTGACTTAATCTAAGCCATACAAAATTTAAGAATGTGCTTAGTTTCCTTTAAAAGAAGAATGGTTATTGTCTTCAGAGACCTAAGCAAGTGTCCAAGCCAGGATAGGCAAGGATGAATCTTTCTTGATTTTCCTTAAGCCCTTACTTCTAACTGTTCTAAGAAATCCCTCCTTTCCATTGTCACATCCCATTTCAGAAAAGGAATCCAATCACAGAATGGTTCTATCACCCCACAGCCAATCAACACTGAGCACATTAGTTTCACATTAGGGCAAATGTGACATGCAATGAGTAAATAAGGGAGGGGGATTTATGTCAATTGCACCCTTGATAAGTGGAGGCCCTTGAACTTGGAGGCTTCTGGTCATCCAGTGAAGAGTGAGGGCACCAGCAGAACAATTTTTACTTCCTTGTCCGCCTGCCTTGTATTTGTTGGGTTTTTTAGTCCACCTAGCAAGGGTGTCAGAGGAAGGAGGCTGAGGAGACCTCAGGAGACCTGGATTTTCCAGTTTCCTTTCCCTCCTACCCACCAAAATATCCTCTTGCTCCACAGCCCTAACCTTGATGCAGTGCAGACAGACTGCACCCACCTCCCCAGAGCACGGCACAATGTGCCATCAGATCTCTCAACCCGATACTTTTAAAACAAATTCAGAAACTTCCTCTAATGCTGGCAGAAGAGGGTATTACTTTTCACAAGTACTAAGAGATAGGGGGAAATGCTCTTCATTCACCTGAAAGCCAAACCGTCTTCTCTTACTACAAGCACATGTACTTTCTTACACTTTCATTCACTGAAATTTAAAGCACAAACCTCTTGGAGCAGGAACTTGACTTTTTGTTGCTCAAAGAGTTTTGGGTAATGGATGGTATAGAACTCAAGCATATGCAATGAATATTCTGTAAATTGCCATGGCTGGTGATGGTGCTCTATAAACAATGTTCTTCACATGCAGATATGCCAGTATAGTAAAAGCTGCAGTTCTATGCACATGTACCTGAGAATAAGTATGTGATTCTGAGCAGGTATCTGTAGGATGATACTGATTTTTGCATAATTTTGCACAATTTGTAAAAGCACTTCACCAAAAACCTCTATTTGCTATCTCTGTATGTTTGCCACAAGAGGTCAGTGTATACTTGTCTGTTTTTAAAATATTGTCTGATGGCATCAACAAATGATACATTGTGGGTTGGGTGGATGTGATTGCAAACTCCCAATGTATAGCGTTGCATGTTTTTTGGAATACCATTGTGCATAGAGGTCTTTGCTGTGAGTCACTGCTTAAATGTGTATTTAATGCTGCCTGGTAAAATGGACAAGCTTAATAAAATACTACTTAGCTGTGGCAATCAGTTCATTCGCCCACTCATGCACATCTGGTGAGCACTGTATGGGCTTTTGGATATGGAGCCGGGCATAGGCACATCAACCAATTTCTGGAGAGGGAATGGGACAGAGAGAAAAGGAATGGGAGAGAAAGCGAGAGAGAGCAGTGGAATGGCAAATGTTAAGGTTCAGACACTCGTGATGATTGTCCGCATTGCCATGTCCTCAAGGGGATTCCAAAAGTGCAGGTTTCTCTGTTGATCTATATAAACCAGACAGTCTGGTTTTTGCCCCTAGTAGGAGGAGGGCTGCTATGAAGCCAAAAGGCTTCACTGTCTCCGATCCAGGCAAAGGTACCCTGACTGCAGCTCCATTTAGAGGGAACAGAGAATTCTGAGATGGAGCGGCAACTTGCCATAGTCTTTGCTAATAAGTGTCCTAATGCAGCATCCCTTTGAGCTACAGCTCTGTAACCACGGGCTATTGTATGGAGCAAGCCGGGTGCACTGAACAGGCCTTGCTGCTGAAGCTAATGCTGTCGATCTCCTGGGCATGTGACAGGCATGTGCGTGTGCAGGCCCAGGTGGTCAAGATTAGGTGAACCACGCCCTGGGGGGTGTGTGTGACATTTTCAGTCAGGATGTGTCCAGAAGCCTGCAGTTTCACGGAGAGGCCTAAAGAGAATTTCAAACAACAAATGACTAAAATAAGCTTTAGTGAAGATCTGCAAGGTAAAGTCACAATGACTATCAAGGACTAACTCAGGGCCAGCACTATGTCTGTAGTCGACACAGCCAGGTTTCTTCACTGTGCATGGGAGGGCATGGAAAGATAAGCCAATCCCTGGGGCCCCTTGGTTGTGGCAGGGCAACATCCCCTTGCCATTAATGAAGGTCCTCCACTGGTTGTGATAAATCCACTAGAACCTGGCATTCTCAGATGCATTTGTTTTGTTCCATGATCATCTCATGTCAGTAAGCTTTTGAATGTTTTTGAAGCATGTTCAGACTGGCCAAATCTATTTGGATAGAGAGAATACTGGGATAGAAGCCCCCTCCCCTATTTTTACAGCATTTGCTAGCCTCTATTATGAGAGGTGCTCTTGTCCTGAAGATGCAGCACTCAAAATATCCCACATATTTAATGTTTGTAGCAAGAAATTCAGGCTAGGCCAAAAAGAAATGCACTTATTTCCAGTTCTGCCTGTCGCATGCAGTGAATCTGTTGTACTCCATGATGCTGGGTGAATGCTGACCTCAGGACTTTGAGGCGAGGAACTTGCAAGGCACTTTGGTCTTTTTAGCAGCCTGCTGGAGAAGGCAGACTTGTGAATACTTAAAGAAGTAAGATGGGACCTGTAAGAGCTTGCAGGGTGAGTGGCAGCGCACTCTTGCAGACTCCCCGAGTGCCATAGAAGGCCCCATACAATGCATCTCATTCCTGCTCTGCTTTGTTATAGCATGAATCTTTGCTGTAGTTGACGTATGTTTGTGATGCTGCTTCTGCCTTCAGTCTTGCAATTTCTTCTTCCATGTGTTGACTCTTGCCTGCTCTTGCCTTTGCTTTTACCTCTGGTTCAGCCACAGTGTTTACCAGCGTCTTGACCTTTGCCTGCTCCTGAACTGCCTTCAACTCTGGTCCTATCATGTCTTGCCAGGGTCTTACCCTTGCATCAGCTTGGTTCTCCTTCTCCCTGCAATGCCCCTGTTCCCAGAGTTCTGTTAGTGGGCCCTGCTTCTCCCATCCCAGAGCTGATATCCTCAGTAGAGTTCTCTTCCCCGAGCCTCCTTTCTCACCACCATTGTTACCAGTGATTATGGGTTCTCTTCCTCCTTTTCAGTATTGCGATGACTTGCTTGCCTAAGAAGCTGAACCGGTGAGAAAGTAGGTCCTGGCATCTCCTGCTCCTTTTCACTACCACCACATTCTTCTTGATGGGCTCCTCAGCAAGTCTCAGATCCTGCTTCCTCTTGATGCTAACCCTGGACTGAGAGGAGATTGTCTTGAAGTGTAGCTGAGTGTCTATGGCATTGTCCTTTGAACTTGGGCTCTATCCTGCTTGAGGAAGGAGGTTCTTGGATGACATGTATAGACAGATCAGTGCTTAACATTTTAGCATTAATTTCTAAAGAAGCAAAGGAAGAAACACTGTGAGCCAGTGTTACGCAGTGGTTACGAGTGAGGGACTGGGACGCAGGAGATTTGGGTTCTAGATGCCACTCAGCCATGGATCCAACTGGGTGACTTTGGGCTAGTCACAGACTCTCAGCCCATCCCACCTCACAGGGTTGTTGATTTGGGGGTATGACTGAGAGCAGCAGGAGGTGAATGATGTAAGCCACCTTGAGTTCTTGAAAAGAAGGAAAGCAGGGTATAATAAATATCAATTGCAAATGGAGGTTACTGTGGCTTTCTTCCTCCCAAAGAATATGTACATACCCAAACTTACTCAGCACTTGGTGCCAGATAGTAGAGCTTAGTGAGTTTGATGATCCTTTTAAGAACTGCACAAACTTCTACAGATGCAACGCTCTAGGTTTTTGTATCCTGATAGACCGCTGCGCTTAACTGATTCCTGTTTCTTTTATCTGCATTCTTTTTAGGACAGAAAACGGAACTCACCAGGCCACAGTGCTATGTATTTGGACAACAAAGATGATGGTGCCATCTCCAGAAAAGTAGACATGGAGTTGGCACAGGCCTCTGCCCCACACCATGTGGATTTGCTCAGAGATGCAGTGGCAGAACCTATTTCCAGTAATTTCAGTGAGCTGAAGCTCTTAAAGGAGATGGTGGCTGCCCAGGGAGAAGCTCAAAGCCCATATCTAAATGGTGGACCGAAACCAGAGTGTTGCATAACACTGGGGAAAGATTGCAGCTCCTTCAACATGCAAGGGAGGTAAGAAAAACCAAGAGCAAACCAAATCTACTTCTTCTGAAATATACAGCTTTATTTTCTGGTTCAATGATCAATAAACATTTTATTTAATATCTTCTTGCAATATAACCAAAACCTTATTTAGGAAGCTACAATAGCCGGTTGCTGGGCAGAAGGCATTCTCTCAACATGTTTCAGAATGAATATGTAGTTTTATAGCAGCTCTGCATACCTACATTTTTTTTCTTTTTGATTACATTTTTCAACAACTTGTTTTCCTTATTTTATTTATTTATTTAAAAAGCGTCTAGAGAACACAGAAAAAATGCCTTGGTGCTGATAAAATGATCCATAAATTGCTGTACTACATGATCGGTCTATGTTCGGGGAACAAAGTCTGTAATTATGGTTGACTGTTCTGGACATAAAAGAGATGCAAAACAACAGTTATGATAGGAGGAACAACATTCACTCAGTGTTCACTTACTTGAGTTGCTGAACATGTGGCAGATAATCTAGTCTTCTCTGTTTTAGCATTTGAGGCTGCACTGAAGTGATGCGGTGCTGATCGTTCTTGCCCCTTTCTATCCTTAGCAAATCAGACCTGGGACATCATAGCCCAAGGCCTCCTGTTTGCTTTGCAAGGACACATCTGGATCAAGTCCTAAGTATGGGGTGTCACTGAAGCTCAAGGGGAAACCCCACAGAAGGGGCAGCCTTGGAGCTTTTCTTGGTGGGTCTTAGCTCATCGTGGCACTAAGGATGAAGACTTCTCCGTTGTATTGTCACCATTCCTTCGAAGGGATGGCACTACTTTTGCTGCAGGAGAAAGCTTCACCTTGGTGCTGTGAATTTCTTGTTATGGGCTAAGGAAGGGAGCACACGGTCCTCCAGAAGCTGTTACACTGCCACTCTCATTGCCACTCCTCACTGGCTATACAGGCTAGGTCTGATGGGAACTGTAGTCCAACACTCCTGGAAGCAGATGGTAGGAGTAAGCAGGGAAGTAAGCAGTGGGGTCTCTCAAGGATTTCTATAGGGTCAGTACCATCAATGTATTGCTTTATATGGCAGCACCTCTGGCTAGGAATTCCTACCGAAATGAGGTAAGAGTGACTCAATCCCTAATGCTGATTAGATGAGAAATGAAAGCATTCTTATTCCACTTTGCTTGCAAAGGTTTTTAATACATACTTGTATATTTAAAACTCTTCTGCTTTTATAATTGGACCCCACCAAGGTGTTAACAGCACCTTGGCTTTAGGTTCTTAGAATTTAGTTTTAATTTTCCTTCTTTTATAATGTCTGGTTTTCTTTGAAAGCTGTTATAGGGACCCTTGTCATGGCTAAAAGGTGATAAATACTTTTCAAAATAAAATATAAAAATAAAGCAAATGGTCTTGGATTGGTAGTGAGGTAGCTGAATTTATGGATGACACCAAATTAGCCAGGAAGATGAAAACCCAAGCAGACTGTGAAAAGCTCCAAGCAGATATTTCCAAACTGGGTGAACAGGGAGCATAACAAATGATGTTTTGTAGTACTAAGTGTAATGTTCAATGGTGTAAAAAGGTCATAATTTCACAAATGCATAGCTGGGTTATGAAAAGCTATTGATGAAACTTTGGTATATAAACTGGTCTGTTGCTGAAGCAAGTTTTATTGGGCTGAGGGCTGAATTGTTTAAGTAGTTTTAAGTTTACTTTGAGTTTGGCTTTACACCTGTTAGCCATCTTGAGTACCGTTAAAAAAAAGATTGGTGATAAGGTGATATTTGTCTCAAATGATAACACTAGAAAATAAATCTTGTGGTCATGTGAAAACATCATCTCAGTGTGTGGCAGCTGTGCAAGGGAGGAGAACAAAGTTCATATTACAAAAGAGTGAAAATAAAATTGTATTGTCTTGAAGTACATCTAGCAGCAGAGTCACAGCTGAGGACTGGCAAGAAGCTTGTAAATATCCTTGCTCCCTGTGCATCTTGTGCTTGTTTCTAGGAACTGGCAGACAGCAATAGCAGCAGCCCAGGTGAGGAAGCTGCTTCATCAGGAACTAGCATCTGGCAGTATTTATTTGATTTGTACCCCAGCTTTCTAGCAAGAAAAATGACATCCAGGACTAGCTCTGTGTAGGACCAAGTTTCCTTTTCTGAGAACTGCTCCAGTAGCCCCATGCTTCAGCAGCGGAAAGAGAACTGAATCACCATAAGAAGGGTGGGTTGGTAGGAAACATGTTTATAGCTTTGTCCTTCTGCAGTAACTCATCAGTTGTATTGTATTTCAATCATATTTGCCTGTATCCAGAATTATTCATACTTGAGTCCTACTGCTGTCAATGGGTCTGTCTAGACATGACTAGGTCTACCTAGGACTAACCAAACCAATGTAAGTTGCCCCAAGAACACTGCTTAGAGATGGGGTATGATGGGACTGAATTTAAAATACGCATGCTGTTGAGTCCATCTCAAAGAGACTAATGCAGAGTTGGGCAAAGATGCAGAAAAGGGCAACCTAAATGATCCAGGGATTGGCACACCTTTTTGCATGGAAGGATTAAAGCATGTGGGGCTTTTCAGTTTATGGGAAAGGCAACCAACCTTAACTGCTGCATCATTTGCATTGCCTTTTTCTGAATATAAAGTATATGCACAATGCACCAAAATGTATACAGAGGATATTTCTTCTGTCTGTAAAAGGGGATTATTCAATGAAATTGATTAGCAGATGGTTCTGGCAAAAGTTGGAGGGACTCTATCTCAAGTTGCATGAACAGACTGTATGCAAAGAGGCTCTGGTGCAATTCTTCTCATCTTTCTACTTTAGACTATGGAGAGTTGCTGCCAGGTAAGGAAGACAACAAACAAGATAGCCAAATAGCCCAACAGTGTTCCTAAAGTACATGCATACTCAATGCATGATTTACAAATCTGCATTGTCTGGAAGGCTGTAGAATTATTTGGAGGTCTAGCTCTGAGGTCCTTGCAGCTGGGGCTTCAAATGCCCAGCTGCTGACCACTCTCCTCACATGCAGCTTGGACAGACCCACCTAGCTGCCTGTATGAGGTCACAGACTTGGAGAGCGGAAAGGGGGCATGGTGGGGATACAGCATAAGCTATTGGCCCTGGCCTCGTCCCCTCCCTTTCTGCAGTGCTTCCTCGAAATGGCCTGAAATGGCCATCTAGATGGAATGCAGGCTGTGAGACACCATGGTGGTAAAGAATTACACCTTGCACTATGCACTGAAGACACATAAGCTTCCGAATTCAGAGGCTTATGTGCAGCTAGGGTGGAGGGGGTTGGATTGTGTCTTCACCGAATTTTCTGCCTCAGAGTGTAGCAACAACCACTGACTTGCACAGCCTTAAAAAGCAACCAGAACTCTTGTTTTGGGCCTGCTTGCCATGCAAGGTAGGCAAAGCCAAGAGCAAACAGAATTGGTTTCTTCAGATACGTTTTTCCCCCCTGATTCAATAATCAATAAATGTTTTATTTAATATCTTCCGGCAATGTAAGAGCAGGGAAAGAAGCAAAGAGTTAGGAAGCTGCAGCCAAATGCCCAGGGAGGCATGCTTTCTCAGAAGCTTTCAGAACATACCTTCATTTTTATGACTGCTCTGTGCACAGTTCTTTGAGCTATATTTTCCAACACCTGTTTTTCTGAATTGACTTTTTATTTAAACAAAATACTCGCATAGAACAGGAAATGCACCTTTCTACTGATAAAGAATACCTGAATTGCCAAAGTACACCAGCAGGTGACATTAAGGGAACAAACTCTATAATCTCTGCTGACTCCACTGGAAATAACATTGATGCATAATGCCACAATTTTGACAGTAGGAAAAATATCCACTCGTTCTGGCTCTGATCACTTAGGCCGATGAGCATCTGTGGGAAATCTGTTTAGTGCCTTTCACTCTTATTGGAGACAACCGAGCAGGATTTGATCCGGACCCTGAGTACCATTTTTCTGTAATATTTTATTGTCAGCAGCACACAAATATTCTCATGTTCTGAACTTCTATCCAGCAAATTGGTGTGAACTACTAAGTAGCATTTCTGAACACTCTCCTCATTTGATCTCTAGTTTATTCTATATACTTCTGCTCGTATATTTGCATTTTTTCAACATTCCATTTTAAAAATCTCTGAGCTCACACAGCTTGCTGTAAGAGAGCTGGAACATAATGATCTCAAGTCAGTCTGCAAAAACCATGTATCTTCTTGGTAGTTATTTGGGACAAATTCTGAGGATATATAAGAGGATAAAATATCTATTACATTCATTCATCAGTTTGCTGAGCTTACTATTTGTGTGTGTGTAGCTAAAATATATTATCACAATGGTTTATTAATATGAAGTGTGAATATTTATTTTCAGGCTAAGCATTCTCCCTAAAGGCAAGAATAGCATTTTAATCAATTCAGTTATTTCTTTAGTAAAAAGGAATATCTCTGGAATCTCTCAGATTTGCATGTGTTAAATTTGCTCAAAATTATGTAAACAATTACACTGCATGAATTGCAACCATGACATTATAAAACACAAATGTTCTATCATTTCTTGGAGTATCTATACCTATCAACAGTTTCAGGTTAATTCTCCTTTCTTTGGACTTTACTTAATGGTTTCTGTCTAGAACAGACAGATTTCTTTTACTTCCTGTGTAGTCCTCAAACTGCTCTAGAAGTCTGGGAGCTCCTCTGGAACACATTTATGGGGTACAGAAGGGAGGAGAATAGAGCTAAATCTCATTGCATGAGCAGACACTGAGTCATACCTGTGTGGGCAACCCTACCTATTTTCACCAGGACTTAATTTACATGTCTTTGGAAAGAGGATCAAGCCAGGAAGATTCTAGAATTGTCCAAAGTGGAAATTCTAATGTAAGTGGAAAAGACCAACATTTAGAACATGTCAACAAACAGGCCCAGTGATATAAAACAAAATTTGGAAAGCTCAGTCCATGTTCTTGAGTTGGAAATTGGATCCTTTTCTAGGATATTTATGGTGAGGAGGATGCCTGCCCAACATTTACAAAATAGAGCACTAAGGTTTTTAAAGGTATTTCTAGGTATAGGTACCTATGCACACCACATATAAACAGTCTGTGGTTTAATATTAATGTTCAGTGTATTTATGTTATAGCACAAGCCTGGTTTTATAGACACCTGTCTATCTATAGATTGTGAGATTTCATTAATCAACTTATTCACATTTAGTGTGATCATTTATTCCCGAATGAGTTCTAAGGTCTGGGCACAGTTAATATTGCCAGTGTGCTAATCTGTTATGAGATACAGTATCTTCAATCAGCATCAATTCAGTTAATTGAATATGTAGATAAATCAATGAAAGTACTCATCAACCGCAGAAAAGCTGGAACAGATGACTGGAGTTTCAAGATAAACAATAAAAGATAATTTCATCATCTAAGTCAGCACTTCCCAAGTGAAGAGGCAGGACGAATTGACAAGCTCTTCAACAAATGCAGAATATGGTTCTGCTGGCTTGACCTAATTAGTGTGTGGAGGGATGGAACCGACAAGTACATACAAGAAGAGAATAAAACTCTGTGGGACTATGTTGTGACTGGGTGCACTTGCCCAAGATGACCAATAAAAATATTTTTTAGAGTTATGACATGATCTGTGAAAATTTCGAGGTTTTCACCATCTGCCTGTTTAGGACATAAAGCTGTCATTAAAAAAAAAAAAAAAAGGATGTATGTACTGGCTTGAGCTGCTGCAAATCAAGTCAATGCCAACAGAGTAAGAACATCCACAGGGCCAAGATGGAGTTTTCATACAAGCATATGGCAGACAACTCTTGCCTCTAACATCTCACTGCTACCTCTGAGCATCTGCTGCCTGAGGCCACTGCCTCAGGTCACTGAATGGCAGAGTCAGCCCTGACTTGCACCCAGGGAATCTATTGTGCCATGTTTGTGAGCTTCCTAGGGATTGACAGGGATAAAAGCTCATATAAATAACTCCGCATGGTAATTTTTATGCATGCATGTTAGTAATGCATCCACTGAGGCATTTTCCCACTCAGTAATTTTTATATGCAAGGTGAGCTATTATGCTTTTCTCTTGTGTAGGATGAGTTCTATAGTAGATATATCCACAGAAGAATATAAAAGCCTGACTGAAATATCTTTTATATATTCTTAGGATGATTACCTCAGTCACCAATGTTGATTTATGTAATGGACTTTTTCCTATTTTTTTAAAATACACCCCTCTCCCCAGGCAAGCTCAGATAGATTCAGAGCTTAATCTTTCTAGGAGCAACTTTACCCCTTTCAGTCATGCTACTGACATGTGAGCACCAATCCTCTTTAGGGTTTTATTGACAGCTGTTTCATCTTGTAAACCTCTTAGCGTGAAAACCATGAACCTGATTTTAATGAATATGTCTGATAAAAAGGAATAGTAAAGCCAAGGTGGAACACACAGTAGGATAAGAGGAGAGAGGAATGAACAAAACAGGTCTGTCTTCGGTTGCTCTGCTATCAATTTTATAGGAAAAGATGATTCTGTGCTGCAGAGTATTTGCCGATCAGAAATAATACACTCCATTTTTAAATACCAGATTTAGAAATTGGTTGGGAATTTTGCCTCAGGATATAGAATGGCTGGATTTGCTTCACTTTCCTAGAGAGAATGTGGAAACATGTGTTCTTTGAAAGCATGTCTCTTTTCCTCAGAAGAGCTGGCCTAATTAAAAAAGAAGATAACGTCCCCACTTTTTATGCCTCTTTTTCTGGAATCAACATAGCACCAAGCATTGGAAAGAAAAAGACCCTTCCTATTTCTACATTTTAGAAGTGTTTTTGGCTTATGGTCATTACATGTATTGAGAATGGCAATGTCACTAGTCCAACCTGCTGGGCAAAAGTATAGGGGAAAATTATTTTAAATGGTGAATCCTGAAAACAAGCTTTTAAGGAGCTTCTGCTTTTACCACAGGTCGAATACAATATGAATCCAGAAGCGTGCTATTACAAATCTGTTCATAGTTGTATAACAGTATTAAAGAGGATTATAGAGCCAGAAATATTTCTTCTAGCCTGTTTCATTAGAAAAACAGAATTTCACAGAGTCCTGATAGCAAGAAATAAGGCCAATTTGAACATATTTTGTGCACTTAATCTATGGACAATACTTTCTCCCCCTCAACATTATGTTGCATTAACCTGAAACAGACAGCTAAGCCTAGGTGTTTTTTTTTTTTTTTTGGTGTCTGTGTGTGACATTTTAAATGTTTGTGGTCCCAGCTTGAAGTTCAAGGGAAGCTCTGGATAGAGCTTAACTGAGCCCTGGAGAATGAGTTGATAAAAGAACACCTGAGAGTGTGGCAAGATGATTTTCTTCTTACTTGGGTTGCCATCATAAGCAATTCCCATCCACCTTGAATTTGGATGTAAGGACTTCCAGGATATCTTGAATTTTAGACTTGGAGGGGAGTATACTGTTAGGAATATTTCTAATAGGAATATTTTTACCAGTTTTAAATTATGTAGCTACTTTAATGTTTTATTTTCTAAAATGTTGTTTTAAGGATTGGGTAAGATTTTCTTGCTTTTAGTTGATGTACACAGCTTGGGCATGTCCCATTCCTGTTTCCTGCTGCTGGCATGAGACCAACAGAGAGACTGGGAGTCGGGGGCAGAGGTTGGCTTGGAAATCCAGCGATGGGATGTAATGGCTGGAGCAGCACGGGATCTTTTAGAAAGACACTTTGGCTGAAGGACTTGGCCGTTGGGCTTCTGAGCTCATGTAAGTGCCAACCTGCTGTTCTCTCCTTTGTTATTCTTATACTGTAGGCTGACTCTTACTTCATAAATTGAGATTATTGTGATATCGTGTATGACCCTTCTCTCTCTCCTGGAGGAATATTCAAAGAATGCTTGGACCACAAATCATTCCAGGTGGATCTTAGCATCATTAATATGTCATGTCTATTTGGTGTGTGAATGCAGAGAGTTGATTTGTTGACTGGTAGGAGAATTTGGGACCAGAGTGTTTTAAACTGCAGACATTTCAGAGTTGGCACATCTTTTGACACTGAAAGCCTGTTTTGCCAGCTCTTCAGTTGTTCTTTAAATAAACTCCAAATACTGAACACAAAGATCATACAGAGTCAGTTTGCTGCTTAATCTCCTTTCTATCTGGCTTCTTTAGCTTCTTAACAGCACTTCCAATAATTAGATTTGTGTCACAGATCCTGGAGATGTGACATTAGAGCAATGACCTGGAATTTAGATCAATATGGTATGCCTCTTCAAAAGGAGCCGATACCTTCATCGACACCGCATTACTCAAGAAGTAATGCACCTCTCAAACCATCTTTGTTTTTGGCTTAACTCTTCTCAGTAATAACTTTATTACATATATGAAAGTTCAGCATCTAATTGATACTCATCCAACATGGCATCTTTCGCAAATTTGGCGTGATAATCAACATAATGTCTACACAAAATGTGACCAAGCAAGCCATCCACCAGACACATACCATGCCTGCCAGGGATTTCCAGCCCGGTGCAAGACACGAGTGGTTTGGCTTTGTGGATAAGAAGTTATATAGGCCTTCTCTATATCCAGCCATTCAGAATGGCCCCACCTTTTGGAGAGGTGTAGCACCTGAACCTGGAAATCTAGGCTTGGTTTCAAAGTATAGGGTTTGCTTGGCATAAGGGCAGAAGGCTTTAGCTGCCTTCTTATGTCAATAAAAGAACAGAACCTTAGTTATTTTTTTCCTGGCCACCTCTGCTAGTCTTGCCACAGGGGAGATTCCCAAGAGAGATGGATCAAAGGAATATGTACTCTCACTGCTGCTGCATTCCTTCCCTTGACCATACTCCTTATCAGCCCTCATGCCTGAAGTAGTCACAAGTCTTTTTTTGCAGGAACGTGCTATCACTTTGGCACCTTCAAATGGGGAAAAGACCTTGGCAGGCCAGGCAGAGATACTCATTATTTAGTTCATTATGTATTATTATCAACACCTGCATAAGTAATCAGTATACTCCCACATAATGTAGAATGTTGAGTGCCTGCACTATGCTTTGATTCTTGTAACCTGTATAAGTACGCCATTTTCTTTGTGCTGTGATTTGGACATTTCCAGGTAACCCCTGCTGCGCATCTGTTCCAGCTCATTGGGGTTCTCTTGAATGCTATCCATGCTGTGTGCTCATTGTTAGCTGCTAAAGCCTTTGAAACCTAGCTAGTGTTGTGAGGCTGGCACTCCTTCCTAATGAAAGCAATCACTCCAGCAGATACTACAAACATCTTTATTCCTAACAGAATAGAAGCAGCATAGAAATTTGACCTCTTGCTCTGATGAACTTCACCCCACACTTTGCTTACGAACCCTCTGTGGTCACACCCCCAGAGGCGGGGCACTGTGAATTCTCTCTCGCCATCGTTCAGCTAATCGTGATTCCATCTGTCCCAGTCTGCATGTGTGCCTGCGAGAACGAGCATCCTCAAATTCCACTTGCTCCTTATCAGTTTTGTTCTCACACTCTATATCAGATTTTGTTCCAGTGTTTGCTCCCAAAGTGCCCTGTTCCTGCACCTCTGCCTTGTCTCCTTTCAGCAAAACACCGTCTGATGCTATCCTAGTCACAACATCTGTGAGAGTTGGGTGGGAATGAGCTAGAAATAAATCCTCATTGATCTGGTTGTCATGAGAATTTTCATTCCCTTGTGCACATGTTAGAGACTCTTCTAGTGTGTGCACATGACAGCTAGTGTCTGGTGTGTTGCAGAACAATAAACTGTTTTGATCATTGGTCAACTATTTGCCCAAGTCTGAGTTGATTGTCACCAGGACGTAATGTTGTTTTGATCATCATCAAGATGTTAAATTGGATCAGTGCCTAGTTAATGAGACTGCTGGGTGGTGTCACTGAACAACACCCAGCTTTTACCTAGAGGCGGCATATCATTTCTTGGGATTCCAAAGACCTGCTTCATCCACAGCTGGAGCTTGGGGTGAGACAAGAAGTGATCATCCCAGGCACCTCTTGGCTGTACCTCTTGAATTTTTGGCTATTCTCTTCTGTTGGAAGATAGAGCAGCATATGCTATACATCTCTACCTTTGGTCCCCTAAAATGGACTGGTATCTCAGGTGTGATGGAAGACCCAATGCCATAGCAGGCTTTGAACTAAGTTTCTGCTGACGGCCCAGCTGGCTCCCATGCATGCGACAGAGACAGGGTAGCATCATCATCATGCGCAGCAAGATGTCTTGGGTACATTTCTTTTATAGAGCCAAGTGTTTAACAGATATGCATCTGTTAGTGTTGAACCAGGTCTAGATTGGGTAACTGTTTGGTCAGCCTTGAGCTGAAATTTGGCTCTGAGATAGTGACCAAAGTGACAAGTGTTATGGCCACAACAAAATAATTGGTTATAGGTGTTGGTTATGACCTATAAAGCCCTAAATGGCTTGGGACCTGGATATCTAAAGGAACGCTTGCACCCATATATGCCCTCCCGCCCCTCGAGATCAGCAGCAGATGCCCTCCTCCGGGAACCCTCTGTGAATGATATTAGGAGGGTGAGTACCCGGAGGAGGGCCTTCTCTGCGGTGGCGCCCCACCTATGGAAAGCGCTCCCCAGAGAGGTCCGCCTGGCGCCATCGTTATTTGTTTTTCGGCGCCAGGCGAAGACCTTTTTATTTAAAACTTATTTTAATTGCTAAATTATTGTATTTATTAGGATTTTAAATTAGCCGAGAATGCACTGGGGGGGGGTTAAATGTTTGTTTGTTTGTTTATTTTTTAATATATATTTTTTGTGAGCCACCCCGAGGCTTTGTTGTGATGGGGGCAGCATAGAAATGTTTAAATAAATAAATAATAAATAATAAATAAATAATCTAAATTAGCTTTAGGTATGCCATGAAGCTACCCATAGCAGGTCAATTTTATCCTTCAAGTGTATAGCCTTCATTTTGAATATACATGACAGAAAAAATTATCAGTAATTGTTGTTTCTTACCATGTGTTTCAGTTATTTGTAAAATGGTTACAAACATTTGACAAGTTTGTTGTTTAGGGCTATAACATATAGCCAGCATATATCCATCTAATTTCTATATATCTATAGGACACAAAAGAACGGGCTTAAGTTACAGGAAGGCAGATTTTGGTTGAACCTCAGGAAAAAATTCCTAGCGGACACAATCAAAGAATGGAAACAGTTGCCGTAGGAGGTGATGGGTTCTCCATTGCTGGACGTATTCAAGCATAGGCTGAATAGCCATCTGTCAGGGATGCCTTAAACTGGATTCTAGCACTGAGCAGGGATTTGGACTAAATAGCTGCTTCTAAACCACCTAAATGCCTTCTTCCAGCTCTACAATTCTATGGCCTTGAATGGCCTCTTCCAACTTTATAATTGTATGATATACCACCTCTGTGCCAGGACATTGTGTGCTATGTACTATAGTCACTCAGCCCAGAAAAAAATAGGAAAACAACCTTCTCTGAAAAACTCAACAGTGTTAAAATGGCAGATGAACTCACAGTGTCTTATGTCTGGACATAATGAGCTGGAGAAGCAATGTAGCCTGTGACTCTCGGACACAGAGGGACCAATCTGTGTGGACAGATGTGGGTATGAGTCATTTATGTGATGTTGCAAAGCCCCAACATTGGTGGAAGACAGCCATGATGCATCTCAACCAACCGAGTTCTGAAGCAAAATCTATGAAAACTCACAGATGCCTAGATCCACAGAGATCCACAGAGGGTTGCCCACTTGGTTAACATGGCAGTTCCATCAGAGAAACAAAAGCCCACATGGTTTTGGGCTCCAGCTGCAGGTGACCCAGAAATGTCATCCCACACAAAGTTTCAGTCCCCACAGAAGGCAGAATGCTCAATCTTGACACACAGGAGAAAGGCCTGGTCTTCCTGTCAGACACTCATGAAGTTATGACGTACATGGCTCTGTGGTGCAGCGCTATTGTGTGCCTTCAGTCAGTGTTCTGGATCGAATTCCAGCACATTCTGCATAGTTCTCTCAAAATAGGATGGCATGTAGAAGTCTATCAGACTTGTTCTTTCCGGTTTCCAGTTCAGTCTCACTGTCCTTGAATCCAATAGAATGCTTCATGCATAGTCAGTGTGTTTTCTGACCAGATGAATGTTCTTTTCTCCCCATTCCTCTAAACAATGGCTCTAGCACATTTGAATTCAGCAAAACGTTTCTGGATCCATCTCTTAGAGGACAAAGGTTGTGAATATGATAAATGTTCTGTCCAAATCCTTGAACTAGTTTGTTGAAGTAGCATTTTGAAAGGGAATAATTTAAAGCAGAGGAATTGTGGCTGGGCTGCGTTAATATTTGAGTTCTTTATGCTTGTTCAGTTTTTCAGTTCTGGTACCCAATATTCAAAGAATGTTTCATTAATTTGTAATGTTCAGAATTATCAGCTCATGGCAGGTGCATTTGTATCTTCAGGACTTCAGTACATTTATTGGGTATGAGAAAGATGGCTGCTTTGGGCACACATTCTCAAGGTCTTCTGGCTGGTCTCCAGGAGGAGAATCAGAGATGGAGGAAGAGACACCAGCCTGGGGGAGCTTAGAATGTGGACCATTTCCAGGCATTGAAATGAGTGAAGCAGAGACACCTGTGTCACGGGCGGGTGGGCAGGCTCTCTCTGGGTATGATCAAGATGTACAGTTGGCAGGAGCAGCCTTGGAGCAGGGGAGTTTCTCAGACACAGTTGAGGCAGGCACAGGCCTTGACCCCAAGACACGTTACCAGCGGAGAAGGTGGCCCAATGCAGAGAGGAGGAATGCTTGTTTTCAGAAACTTTCCTTCCCAAAGGGGTGGGGCCCAGGCATGCTCATAAGGAAAGTTCCTGGAGGTGACTACTAGATTGGTTTCAATGAACTACTCTGAGCATCTATTATTTTGGGTTTGGATCTGTTTGCTAGATATCAGGGTTTTACTAAAAAACAAAGGGGATTGTGCAACCTGAAATCGGAGTATTCCTGATCTAGGTGCCAAGTACTGCATATGTGTTCATCTAATCAGTTTGTTGCAAAAGTTCATGATCAATAGCAAGTTTGAGAAAGAAGGCTAGTAGGTTAGTTTTATATTGGATAGCAGGTATCAAATGGTTAATGCTACAATTGTCTTTATGCAAAACTGATCATCACAATGATTAGCAACTTTCTTAGCTGCATTGCAAATGTGCTCAGAATATATAATGCAATAAAAGCAATAAAGCCTTGACAATAATTACGGTTATGCTCAGACAGGTTATACATTCTCCTTTTTGCATGGCAGATTTTCCCCACTATACTGCAGAGGTTGTACAGTTAATGAATGGAAAACTCTTATTTTATCTTTTCATTACTCTTGATTAGTTGTTCATGCTTCATTTTTTGCAAGGGCACTTGCTTTGCAAGTTATCTGTTGAATATGCAATGCCATGTGTCCCAATCAACACTTGTTGCATTTATGACTTTATTCCTATGTTTCCTTTTTGTCCCCTATTGCCTGCATATTAAACTTTACATATTCTGAGCCTGATCCAGTGTGTCTGTTTTAACCTATAAAGCCTTACATGACTTGGGAATTCAATGCCTTTCTGGAATCTACTCAAACACTATGATCAACATCTGAGGTCTTTCTGAGGAGAGGTGTCCTCAGTGGTGCCTCCCCCGAAATTATAGAAACAACCACCACTGATATCTCTCTCGTGCCAATGCTGCCATCTTTTAGGTACCAGGTTAAGATGCTCCTCTACTTTCAGACATTTTTATGATATAAATGCATATGATGGGTACATTTATATCAGCTGTTTTTGTTAACACATTTGGTATTTTTATTGAGATTACTTCTGACTGTCTAAATTGTTTTAAATCTTCTATACTAAAAATTTATGTTGTATTTTATTATCTATATTTGTGTTGTGTAATGTTCTGAATAATGCTGTGAACAGATCAGAGCTTCAACTATAGCTCAGTATAGAAATAAATTTTCTCCCCAGCCACATACTTCCTGTTATCTGAAATGGCTGAATAATGCAGAAGGACTCCAGAAAGTGAAAGGCTTCATGAACTTTACTAAGTCAAAAAAATTGTAAAATAAGACTGCTGTAAATAATGATTTACAGGCAATATCACCTGCTGAAGCAGAAGAGCAAATCAGGCTAAGCTTCTAACAGAATGAAACCTTCAGTACTAGAGAAGATATTGAACATACTAGTCTTAAACATTCTTAAAAGTGAAATTGATTTGGCTCTACCTGAATGCTAGGCAACATAAATACTTGTTTTTGTATTTATCTATTACATTTCTAATCTACCCAATGACTCTTGTTTTCTGAGCAAATTACAAACAATCAAAAAAACTAAAATGCCACAGAACTGCTAAAAATGTAAAACTCAACACAAATCTAATAGAATGCCTTTTGACTCATATTGAAGTCCGGGCCCAATTCAAGGTGTTGGTGATGACCTATAAGGCCCTAAATGGCTTGGGTCCTGGCTACCTGAAGGAACGCTTACGTCCATATATGCCCACCTGCCCCCTGAGATCTGCGGGAGAGGCCCTTCTGCGGGAACCCTCCGTGAAGGAAATTAGGAGGGTAGGTACTCGGAGGAGGGCTTTCTCTGCAGTGGCGCCCAATCTATGGAATGCGCTCCCCAGAGAGGTCCGCCTGGCGTTGTCGTTATTTGTTTTTCGGCACCAGGCGAAGACCTTTTTATTCAAACGTCATTTTAACTGTTAATACTATTTATTTATTTTATTCTTCAGCCAGGGTGACTTATTTTATTTTATATTGTTAACTTGTTTTATATTTTATTGTATTATATTTTAATTGATATCTTTGTGAGTTGCCCCGAGGCTTCGGCGAATGGGGCGGCATAGGAATTTTCTAAATAAATAAAATAAATAAATATTTGTACCCAAGATGTTCAGGTGCATTTGAAGATATTAACTAGCTCTCTACCCTAAGTGAGTCCAATAGCTACTTTTAAAATTCAAAGGACAAATCAACCCTTAGCATGCACTCATTTTTAATTCCTGTTATTGCTATTCCAAGATTTCCACCTTCTAGAATTGTCTTTTCTTTTTCTTTTCCAAAACACTATTGAATGTATGTACTTCACAAAATGTGATTCAATGGGACAAAAGGTGAAGATGTGGAGATAAAGCCATGAAATAGCTGTGTTCTTCAGCTGCAAAGCAAAGTATTCATGATGAATGAATGATAATGTATGGATATAATAATGTAGGCTCAGCTTAAAAACTAGAAAAGAATAAAAGTGGTACAGTGATTAGTGTATCCAATTAAGTTGGAAGGGATGTAGGTTCAAACCTTGCTCAGTCATAAAACTTAGCAGATGACCTTGGCCCAGAACTCCTCCTCAGTTTCTTACTCAGCTGAAATAATTGCACTATTTCTTCAAGGCCATAAAAAGGACCTCAGTGACCTCCTTTTGGGGGCATTCTTGGTGGCAGGAAAGGGAGGAAGCTGGCTCTATAAAAATACATCCTGGTAGCACCCCTTTGCTTTTTATGTTAAAGTGTCATGCTTAGATGGCCAAAATCAGCACTCCAAATGCTTTGAAGAGTAAGAGGAACAGGGAAGCAAACTTCCACCTTCCCTAGAATGTCCTGAATTCAGAGGGTAATAGGCATCCCCATAGGATTGTGTCCCCAATTTATTTTTTAAATGCACAAACTATCTATTGGACTTGAAAATTTCCAGAACCAGTCTAGAAAGCATTTGGAATAGATTTCACACTGCCCTTCTTAGCTGTTTTTCTCCCTCTCCTCATTTATTACAGGTATATCGCAGATCCTTTCAAGCAAGGGCAGAAGGGTGGCTCCCAGGTTATGGGTGACCTGAGGGAACCTGTCTTCTCCTGTTCACCCACTGGAGTGGTCCCTGTGCTTCCCAAAGTCTAGGAGAAGGAAGGTTTCCAATTCTCCTGGCTGTCCCTCTGCTTGTTCTCCTCCACCAGTCTCTCACTAAAACTGCTGCCTGGAGCCAAGTGGTTGGGATTTCAAGGTACTCCTCTGCACTTTAAAATCTAAATTATAGCTCTAAGCCCCAGTTTTAATGAAAGACCAATCTGCCAGCAGAAGCAGATTTCATTTAGGAAAAAACCAAACTAAGCCTGCACAGGACTATGCCCCAGGATTATTTTCCTTCTATGACTTGCTGAGGGCAATGAACACCTGCATTTATCTCTTTATCCTTCAAGCTAAGCAGCTGACACCTTGATTGCTATCTAAGGGAGAAGGGCAGTGATGCTTAACTTGAATAAATGTGCTTCACTAGGTACCTGCTCTGGTATTAAAAACAAATTCCAGTGATGAGCTTTGACTGAAATTGAATGCAGAGTTCAAGTGCGTATAGGACTGCAGCCTTACTTCTTTATCCTATGTCTTTGCCACCTGATAGCCAGAGCTATCTGGATGATGAACTACAGTTAAATACAATGAAATATAATAGAAAGCAACAAGAAAACATCATGAAATTACTTTTACAATGTAAACTCACATTTTAACAACCAAACCCCTAAAGTCCACATTTCTAGGCTTGATAAGATCAGCAGGCAATACTCCCTATCCCCATGTACTATTTGAAATAAATCCCTTGGCAAAGAGGTGATCGTAACCTGGTACCAAAAAATTAGTAAAGTTTGCACTAGGTGAGCCTTGGTGGAGAGATCATTGTATAATTTGGGAGCTACTTCAGAGAAGGTTCCCGCTGATGCTACCAGCCAAACCTCTTTTGAAGGCGGCATTCAGAGGAAAGCCTCAGGTGATGAGTGCAGTGTCCAGGTAGATGGTGGTTAGAAGAGCAGTTCTGTCATGTAATGTGGTCCCATACCAAATAGGGTTTTATAGGTTAAAACCAGAACCTTGAATCAGGCTTAGACACATATAGCCAACCCAAGCAGGCCAGAACTGCCTGGGACCTGTTATCTGTCCGACTGCCACATTTTGTCCAAGCTACAGCTTCCAAACTGTCCTCAAAGGTGATCAGATGTATAGTATATGGTGGTAATAGTTTAGAGATTACCAGAGCATACATGACTGAAGCTAGACTATCCCTTTCCAGATAGGGGCAGAGCTGGGCCACCAGTTGAAGCTGGTGGAAGGCTCTCTATGCCACTGAGGCCAGGTGGGCCTTCAGTGATGAAGATAGATCAAGCTACTAACCTGCTTCTTCAAAGGAAAGGCAACCCTGTCAGAAGAGGTTGAGCACTCTCCATCCAACTTGAGAGGTTGAGGAACCACCCACCAACAGCATCTCAGTCTTGTTTGAGCAGAGCTTCAGTTTATTGGCCTTCATTGTTGCAGCCAGGTCAGTTTAGCACATAAATTAATGAAGTGTTCAATTCTGTACACAATATCTGGGAAGAAGTGTCACCAAAAACACAATAGGATACACTTTGTATAGGATTGTGCTGCTAGATACAAAGCAGAACACGTTGATGCTCTAGATCCTCCCCCTTCCAGTTCCCAAAAGTCTCCTGGCTGCCCCTTTATCAAAAGATGCTGCCCTTTCTCCTTTGCTGATCCTTATTCTTGCAACGCTGCACAAGTAGTGAGAAGGTTGCTAGAGATTAAATGCTGCAACATTTGGTGTAGTTTTTATGATATAAAAGTTAGAAACTAACAACTCTAAAAAATGTGTTCTGAATTCCAGAATCTTACTAGCATTAATACTCTGGATAATAATGAGGAGGCACCTTTTGTGGTGCTTTGTCTGTCTCTTCACCTGGTCTGGGGACTAAGAACAGCAAAGCAAAGATCTCTGATCTCAGGCACTGTCCCCTTTGTCTAGGACTACTGGTATGTGGGCTGGTATGTGGGCTATACGGTGGGGGCAGCCCTCTATCTCTGCCTCCTTCCCAGAGTTTAGGCATGGCAAAAAAGCTCCAAGCTTTCCTCAGGTGCTGTTGGGGATGGTGAGGGGAAAAGCAAGTAAGAATTTACTCAGAAGAAAATACCACTTTGTTTAACCAAGTTTGCTGCTCAGTAACTGTTTGCGTTTGCACTCTAAGAGCATGGGTTATTGTAACCTACAACACATCCTCACAATCAGTGTGCCATGCCCAGTTTGCAATCAATCAGTAAATGTTTAAAGTGACATACAGCTTTTTTGCTGGTTCCAAGCACTCCATCCTCCCCATCTGGATTTGGGCCTGAAAGACCAAGGAAAAATTGGGTGCATAGAGGGTAAGTTTGAAGGCAGCACAGTTTGGGGCTTTGCACAATTCCCTGCTGAAAGCAAACATTTTTTTGTTTGTTTATTTGCCAAGTTGTACCCGACCCATCACGTCCCCATGGACAACATTCCTCCAGGCCTTCCTGTCCTCCACCATCCCCCGGAGTCCACGCAAACCCACACCCACTGCCCCAGTGACTCCACCCACCCACCTCATCCTCTGCTGTCCCCTTCTCCTTTTGCCCGTCGAACAGTCCCAGCATCAGGGTCTTCTCTAGTGAGTTGTTCCTTCTCATTAGGTGACCAAGGTATTTGAAAAGCAAACATGTCTTCTATAAAAGTTATAGCAATAATTTTAAACTATGTACAGATTTGCACATGTAAATCAGCTTATGCAAATGTGTGCTGTGTTTTGTCCTGTTGGTCCTAAGCCCTGATTCCCCCCCCCCCCACACTTTTTTTTTTAGCATTCAGCCCTGCTTTTAAGGCTTTCACCAACATCTCTAGCCCCTGTTGATTGCATTGTGACAATCTAATCAGGCTCTGACCAAGACCTGCAGTCAGTTAACTATAGACAGATTTGCCTTTTCCAGGAAGCTGGAACACCAGCTGAAGCTGAGCAAAGGAAATTATAGCCTTTAGTGCATCTATGAGTGGATTTTTTGGACACTTTATCCACAGGCTGTATGTGCTTTCAGGAACAATTAGTTCAGGGTAGAACAACAATTCAGTTAAGTCCAGTAATGAGCCATGCTCTGTATAGTTAGCATATTAGTAGGGTCCAAATATTTAGAAGTTTGTTCTTGTTGTTCAGTTCCCAGATCACCAGCCTCTCTATCACCTTGGGCCTTATCTCATTTGGGACAGGTATGGTCTGGTGAATGAGCAGGCCAAGAGCACTTGAGATCATAAAATCAGGAGGAGGTCAGAAGTGATGAATGGAGGTAATTTTGCTTGCCAGCTGTAAAACATGCACTTAGGTGGATTCATTTGCTAAATTGAGTATCTAATTAGCTCATTTGCTAAATCCGGTAAATAATTCATTAATAAATTTTCACTTCAAGAAGAGCAACAACAGTCCTATATGCAGCAGTGGAAAATAATTCTTTCTTTCAATGTTTTAAAGGTACCATTTCACTTTGCCCAAATTCTTCAGTGCAAGATCAAAAGAAAGCTGTTTGACAGAGAGGACGCCTCTACTGAAAGCTCCCACTGAAGAAAATGGGTAGGAGATACTTTGTTTCCTGTTAAGACCCACATTTGATATTAATATCTAAGGCTCCCTGACATTCTCCTGCAGCTTTTCTCAAGCCCTCCAGATGTTTTGAACTTCATCCCATCAGCTTCAGCCAGCATGGGAAATGTTCAGGAATTGTGGAATTTGTAGTCCAAAATATCTGAAGGCAATGAGGTTGGGTAGGCAGTCTTATCTAATGGAAGTGGGTTTGAACATTATTAATGTGGAGGCTGTACACTTTGAAAGAACCCTGTCAGAACATCTGTTGACATTGCTATCTTATCAATGGAACCATATCATTTAATAGACCTCTCTCTGAGCCTGTGGAGAAAAAGGTTCATCCTGAGAATTCTCCTTATGGGGCATGGAAGCCTTTTCCACCCTGCCGTGACCGTGATAACAACAAAAGGAATGCATTCTGCTGGCATGTCAGGGGCAGATCAAGACAGTGCCAAGGATGGATCATATCCAAAGGACTCCTTTTCCCACAGAGCGCCCCCTGGGCTTTATTTTAAAAATCCAGGCCTAGAGCTGCCATGTGTTTTTCTCCTCCCATTAGGATCAGTAGGAACTACGATGGCAGGACTTTTGGATCTGGTCTTTCCTTCACTGTGGCATTTCACTTCCTCTCCAGTTGAGTGGTGCTCTGAAAAGGATATTTATGTGTTTGTTTAAAAATAGCTACTGTCTGCATGTGGCTTAAGGTTCCTCATCTTGAACTGATTTTTGCCTTTCTCCTAATCATCTAATGAAATCATGGAATACTAGAGTTGGACGGTGGTGTTGGGGACAAAAAGAAGTCCCCCTTGTTCCTTGTCTGAGGGTGACAAAGACAGAAAACATCAGCAAGTAATTTAAATGTTAAAAAGTCTCTTTATTGTAGGTGCACACTAACAATAGAAATTGAGCCCACCTCCAGTCAAGACCAGCTGCCACAGTCATCGTACATTGTGAATTTATACATTAGCACTTCACAATTATCAGTTACAGGAAACATCATAGCAGAAAACATTCAGTTCCTTTGTACATGGCTACTTTTGTGCATGGGTATCATGAACTACAAGTCTTTTGAGGACCTTTGGTGTCAAAACATTTGCTTCCAGACTTATTTATACAAATTCTCACCTTCCTGACAGAGGTTTATTGTATATTTTCAAGACTTTTGTGCCTCTCTGGCAGAACGCTATGCAACTGATCCTTGTTGTTTGGTCATCAAGAAAACTTTATATTCTTCAGGGCCAAGAAGGCCATAGGATCCAATCCCCTGCTGTTGCAGGTCATCAATTTACAGCAACCTACCCATGAAAAAGAACTTAACAAGAAATCAACTTCCTGGTGCCTTGAAGAAATGCTAAAGTCATTTACCTGAAGGCTGCCTTTAGATGCTTCCAGGTCATTTGTCCCATTGTGATTAAGACGGACAGTCCCCCTTCCCACAGCCATGCAGTACAGCAGGAGTGAGCAACTTGTGGCTATTCAGATATTTTGGCCTACAACTCCCATGACCTCTCACAACTGGCTATGCTGGTAGGGCTGATGGGAGATTCAGGCTTTCTGAAGGGCCACAGGTTGCTTGCCACTGCTGAATAGAATGGAGAGGATTTATTTTCATTAGCCAGATGTTGCCCACTTCCACTAGTAAAATCTCACAATTAAGCTTTACTGTCCAATGCAAACTTAATTAGCAGGGGAGTAAGCGCCATTGGATTCAGTGGTGCTTGCTTCTGATGGCAGAAGTTCAACTTATAAAACATGCTGAGCTTTAATTTTGTGAAAAGGTCTTCATTAACTTGATGGAGAAACTCTGTCAAAGAAATGGAAAGAAGTATCCAGGCTCTGCTTGATTATTTTCTTTGTCTTCTGACTCCCTGCATGCTAATCTGGCACAATCTATAATAAAACTTGAAAACCTCATTGTCATCTCAATTCCTTGCCCAGTTGCCCTGGCCATTGGGCAGATGGTATCATTGCTCCTGTTCTGGAACAAGTCCAAGAACAGTATTCCTCTGAGTTCCTTACCACTGCACAGCTTCTCAAAAGGTTGGCACCCTTTTCGTTTGCTTTTGCTAGAGGCCCCAGGCTATATATTCTACCAGTGGGAAAAACTTAGGATAGCAGAATGTGGTATGCATTGATATTTGTCCATTTTTAACAGGTTAAAATGCATAGCTGTCCATAATGCAGATTTCACCACAGATGATGATTCCTGGGAAAACAGCTCTGCTGAATTTGAGCAAAGGTCTCACCAGGGAAGTGAAATGACCAGCCTGTCCAGATCTGCTTCATCCTCAGAGAAATGTGAAATGTTGGACAACTTGCATGTCAAATTCAATTTATCCAAGATGAGGTAAGAGTCCAGCTTGCTACTAATTTTTCTGCAAATATCTAGGGCTTAGGAAAGACTAAAGAAATTGATCCCCCCCCCCCAGCAAATGGGTAAAATAGCTTTCCATATATATTTGCCATGTTTTGCTGTTGGGTTCAAGCAGATCACCCTGCTGAAACAGTTGATAACATCTGCTCATTTTTATAAGTTGTGGGTCACGTACACAGTTTCAAGGCAGTGATGAGATTCTGAGTGGGTGAGAAGGGAAGGATAATACAGAAACAACCAGTCTGCTGACTAAATTTGCAGATGATACCAAAGTGGGGGCAGCGGTCACAACTGAGGAGCAGGTGATCCAGATCTAGAAGGATCTGGACATGCTGTGGAAGTGGGTGGGGGACAACAGGATGGCACTCAATGTGGATAAGTGCAAGGTCTTTCACTCGGGACACAGGAATGGGTGTCACAGGTACAGGATGGGGGACAAGTGGATGGAGAGCAGCACTTGTAAAAGGGATCTCAGGGTACTTGTTGACAGCAGGCTGAAGGTTTTTCTCAGAACAATTCAGCACCTTGAAAAACCTCCACAACATATTAAATATAATAACTGAAATGTGGCATATAAGGGCAGAACTAGCACGAGGAGGATGGTTTGGGGTGAACATCATGTGACATGGCGATGGGTCAGGCATTACAATGCCAGTGAAAATGTCTAGACTAGATTCCCCCTACATCCCTCAGCAGTCACTTCCACTCTCTTTTCCTAACAGTTGTCTTCCCTGACTTGGTGCTCTCCAGATGGGTTGGACTTTAACTACCGGCAGGGCTGACTGAAGGATGCTGAGAATCGTCGTCCAATACGTCTGGAGGGCACCAGGTTGAGGAAGGCTTCCTAAGAGCTTCTTAACCCTTCAGCTACCCGTACTCTAAGCAGCCAGGATGCTGCCATGAATTCCGTCAGAACTGCAAATCTCCATCACCAGTAATATTTAAAGTAGGCTGAGAGTGCAAGCAGACTTGACAGTTTTGTATTATCTGCTACGGATCTTCATATGGAGAAGTGTTGTACCCAGCTTTGCATCCAGTGACCTGTCGCCCTTGTTTCCGTTTGAAACTTGACTTCTGGGTCATCTTACATGACAGTTTATAACTCATGAAGGAGAAACACATTTTTGCTTCCTACAAATACTCTGGACCACATCTCATGTCTTTTCAAGCACTGCCCTGTCCCATTTCCTTTAATCTTTTGTCTGTCTGTCTGTCTGTCTGTCTGTCTTTTCTTTCTTTCTTTTTTTGCTTGAAACCAAGTCCCATCACAAAACAATCAAATGTTTAATTACTTAATATGGCCAAAAAAGACAGAACACCTTTTCTGTATAAGTGGGATGATAGATACAGTAGGTATCTTGAGAATTGCAGGGCCCACAGGCTGTTAATATCTCTGAAACAAAACGCCAGGCTTCCCCGCTTTCTGGCAGATGCTGTGACTGTGTAGGAAGGTGTAGGTGGCGGCACCTGCTCTTCCCGCTCCTCCCCCGCAGTGAGAGCGCTTTGCAGAAACAGGGTGCTCTGGTTGTTACTGGGGCCCCCATACTTGCTGAAGTCCTTCCCTCCCTGCTCAAGCAGGGGAGTGGCTGCTGAGACTGGCCCTGCTCCCCTTGCTGAAAATGCTTTGAAAGAGCAGGGAGAAGACCCCTCAGAGCCCTGATGCACACCAAACAAGCTGGGAGGCACGATCTCCCCTTTCAGCGTGCTGGGCTGTTTCCAGGTGACACTGACCCGTGGGCACACGGCAAAGTGAGAGACGAATGGAGGGAGCAGGAAGGAGGGAGAAGAGGGTGCAGAGAGACACAGCGGATGGGAGCTGGGAAGGTGGGGGAAGGCGGGAAAGCCGGAGTGGGTGGATGGAGGGAAAAGGTACCTTAGTGCTTCAGGAAGGGGAAAGGACCATGGGAGGTACACAGTTGTTCTGTAGCTGAGGTAGATTGAAGGGATGATGATGATACTTCATTTGTATGCTTCCCTATAGCCCATAGGGCTCTCTGGGTGGCTTACAACAAGACAAAATAAATCAATATAAATACAATAATATAGTTAAGTAAATGCAACTACAAGTACAAATATAAATATACAAAATTAGTACAAGCAAAACAATCAGAAAAATTAATACAGTAATACAATACATAATAATGAATTACCAATCACCTGGATCCCAAACCCATCCCACAACATTCTGGCTAGCTCCAGGATGACTTGAAAATGGTTCTCTCTCACCACCACTTCTACAAACACAGAGCTTCCTACGCAGTCTTTCTCAGCAGGGGCCTGGCAGTGGCGGCTCCTTCACTTTCAGCACCTCCTTCCTTATTCTCTTTCTAGCAATGCAGCTTTCGCCTCTTTCCTTGGAACTGGGATATCAGAATTCCTTTGTCTCTGGTGAATCTTTCTGTCTGCCCTTCCCCACCTGACCCCTCTGTGGCATAACAGGACAATCCGCTTTATGTTTATCAGAAGTACATTCCACTGCACATTTGCTCCCAGGGAAATGTGCAAAGCATTGCAGCCTAAATCAGTATTGCCCAACCTAGTAGTATCCAAAAAATTTGGACTGACTCCCCCTCCAGTATTCATGATCATTAGCCTTTCTGACTGGGGATGATTGGAGTTGAAGTCCAAAACACTGAACAGAGTTTTCCATTTGATTATTCTTTGTTAATTTTAATAGTATGCTAGTGGGACTCTCACATTGTTTTGTTTTTTTTCTCCCCGAAAGTGGGTCCCACTTGAAAAATTGTTAAGATCATTGCTGTAGATTTTTAAGAGCCAATTTGCTCCATCTCCCTGATGCATCCATTTATCTTTCTATTTCCCCCCGCTAATTTATTTTAACAGAAGCTGAACTGGGCTGTTTCATAACCCCAGAACCCAATTAGTTCTTCATCTCATCTCCAGCTTTTCAAGAACACTTGATCTATTGTGGTGTGTCGTATATATTAACATTGTTTTAGGAATTAAACCATGAAAAACAAAGGCTTAGTGAAAAGCCTTTCTGAAGTGGTAAATGTGTTCATGCATCTTTTATGCAATGCAGGGTTGAAGGAGCATCTGGTCCTCCAGATATTGTTGGATTGCAACTCCCATCAGTAGGTGATGATGGTGAGGCATGATGGGAACTGTAGTTCCACAACATCTGCACAGCCACACCTTTTCCATTCTTGATATAGTGAGCAGTTTCACTGAACAGTTGATATAGATATAGTGAACAGTGAACACATATAGTGAACAATTTAATTCATGAACAATCCCTCATGTATAATTAGAGGTAATAACATTGCATGAGAGGACTGTACCGTATCTGATGAAGTCAAGATCTGGAGCGATTCAATATAGCAACCAATGTGTCTTGTTAGTATTTATAGTAACACCACAGCCCAGCAATCAACAGTGAAGTCACTACACAGGTAAAAAAAAAATTCCTGGAAATTGCTAACATTAGTTTGCTTTCACTTACACTCTCTCTCTTCCTTTCTCCCCTTAACCTTCACTTTTCTGCTTTACCCATGGATAGCTGAATGCATTAAAGCAACTTGGTATTTCCTTGTTCCATATCATTGCTGTGTAAGCACAGCCAGGTGTAATTGCCCTAGTTAAACAGAGCAGCTGGCAGCTATTCCTGCATTGTTTCCTTTACACTGTTGCAGAAATGTGCTTCTGACAAATTGTTCCCTGAAACATTTTCAATGCAGTATTGTTGAATAAACATGCTGGAATTACCAAGTGTTGAGGATGGCCTAAGTTTTCAAAGCTGCAGATCTAAATTCTCTCTGTCTCTGTCTCTGTCTCTGTCTCTGTCTC